>NW_026652284.1:36869039-37119181 GCF_009828535.3 Hylobates moloch | reverse complement strand
GTAGTCCCAGCTACTTGGGAGGCTGAGGCAGGAGAATGGCGTGAACCTGGAAGGTGGAGCTGGCAGTGAGCCGAGATCGCGCCACTGCACTCCAGCTTGGGTGACAGAGCGAGACTCCGTCTCAAAAAAAAAAAAAAAACAGGAAAGAAAGGAAGGTGCACTTGGAAGAGTCCCAAGCGGGCACCGAGGTGAAGTGAGATGTTTCACCTTGATCCTAGGACTCTATAGGCTCACCCCTTTCTCATGATTCTTTCCTTAGGGTGGGCCGCCTGCATGCACGCACCCTACTTGACCTTGGGAAGTGAGCATGCGCAGTGTGTTTAGGAAGTTGTACGTATGCGTATGCCCATCTTTTTTTTTTTTTTTTTTTTTTTTTTTGAGACGGAGTCTTGCTCTGTCACCCAGGCTGGAGTGCAGTGGCGCGATCTTGGCTCACTGCAATCTCTGCCTCCCGGGTTCAAGTGATTCTCCTACCTCAGCCTCCCAAGTAGCTGGGATTACAGGCATGAACCACCACATCTGGCTAATTTTTGTTTTTGTTTGTTGAGACAGAGTCTCATTCTGTTGCCTAGGCTGGAGTGCAGTGGCGTGATCTCGGCTCACTGCAACCTCCGCCTCCCAGATTCAAGCAATTCTCCTGCCTCGGCTTCCCGTGTAGCTGGGACTCCCGGTGTCAGCCACCACGCACGGGTAGTTTTTGTATTTTTAGTAGAGATGGGGTTTCACCATGTTGGTCAGGCTGGTCTCGAACTCCCAACCTCAGGTGATCCGCCCACCTCAGCCTCCCGAAGTGCTGGGATTACAGGCGTGAGCCACCGTGCCCGGCTTAATTTTTGTATTTTTAGTAGAGATGGGGTTTTGCCATATTGACCAGGTTGGTCTTCAACTCCTGACCTCAAGTGATTCACCTGCCTTGGCCTCTCAACGTGCTGGGATTACAGGCGTGAGCCACAGCACCCAGCCTGTATGCATGCCAATCAGGCTGTTTTCCCTTTTCCAGTGGAGTGCCCTGAGACATCATACTCCACCATTTTGTCTCTTAATGCACATGCCTGGGAAGTTGCTTCTCCCTAGTGTCTGCTTTCAATTAACATTTTAGTGCAATAGGTGTAGACTGTCAGGAAATGGCCTCTTCCTGGCACCACCTGCCAATTTATCACTTTTAGAGAGGCAATGTGATAACTGCCGAACCATCACCCGACATTCCTAGTGGGTAGGGGAAGAACCCTCTCCTGCCCTACTCCTGCCAGTCTAACTACATGTAACAACGAAAGACCAAGAAATTGACAAATTGGAGGGGATTAAAGAGACATGACATTGAAATGTTACATGGTATTCTAGAATAGAAAAACATATATATTCGTGGGAAAACTGAGGAACCCTAGTCTACAGTTAACAATATTGTACCCATGTGAAAAGTATTGTACCCATGTCAATTACAATTTTTTAAAGCCCATATCTTGGTATAATTACAATGTTGTGTAAGATGTGAAAATTAAGGAAAGGTGAGTGAAGAATACACAGGAACTCTCTTTGCAATACTTCCATAAATGTAAAATTATTTCAAAATAAAGGTGCTTTTTTTTTTTTTTGCTTGTTGTCCAGGCTGTAGTGAAATGGCCCAATCTCGGCTAACCACAACCTCCCGGGTTCAAGCAGTTCTCTTGCCTCAGCCTCCCGAGTAGCTGGGATTACAGGAACGCACCATCACGCCAGGCTAATTTTGTATTTTTAGTAGAGACGGGGTTTCTCCATGTTGGTCAGGCTGGTCTTGAACTCCTGACCTCAGGTGATCCTCCCGCCTCGACCTCCCAAAGTGCTGGGATTATAGGCGTGAGCCACCGTGCCCAGCCAAAGATGCCTTTTTATTATTATTATTATTTTTTTTGAGATGGAGTCCTACTCTGTTCCCCAGGCTGGAGTGCAGTGACACGATCTTGGCTCACTGCGACTTCCACTTCCTGGGTTCAAGTGATTCTCCTGCCTCAGCCTCCCCCCACCACCATCCTGGCTAATTTTGTTTTTTATAGAGTGGGTTTCACCATGTTGGTCAGGCTGGTTTGAATCCTGACCCCAGGCAATCCACGAGTCTTGCTCTGTCCCCCAGGCTGGAATGCAGTGGCGCGATCTCGGCTCACTGCAAGCTCCGCCTCCTGGGTTCACGCCATTCTCCTGCCTCAGCCTCCCGAGTAGCTGGGACTACAGGCGCCCGCCAACACGCCCGGCTAATTTTTTGTATTTTTAGTAGAGACAGGGTTTCACTGTGTTAGCCAGGATGGTCTCGATCTCCTGACCTCGTGATCCGCCCGCCTCGGCCTCCCAAAGTGCTGGGATTACAGGCTTGAGCCACCGCGCCCAGCCTGGCTTTTTTTTTTTTTAATACATGGACTTTTGGTCCCAACCTTAGAGCTCTTCATTCTGTAAATAAGGGCTGGGTCCTGAGAATCTGCATTTGAATAAGTTCCTAGGAGATGTTGCTGCTAGTCCCAAGGAAACAGTTTGAAGAAATTGCTTTAAGCAAATCTTAAGGTTATTTGATGTTTTCTGCTGCCTTTTTCTTACCACTGTAAATTTCCCTGCAGTAAACATAAGAATAAATGGAAAAGTTTTGGCTTTTCTGTTTCAAAGCAGATTGATTCACTGATTTTTTACTTTATTCAGTGTCCTTCTAAGCTATTAGTGGTTTTACTTTAAGCATGATATTTAAGAATACCTCCTTTTAAGAGTGCATGGATCAATCCTCAAGTTGAATTCTCTACACTTCGTTCATGTACTATATATGTTACTTAAAGATAACAGAAAGCCTTAGAAATTTTGGCTTAAACGCTGGTAAAATTCAAAGATAAGTTTAAGTGCTGCTAGTTAACAAAGCAAATCCAGGAAATTACTAGGCACAGAGTTTATTACTAAGTATCTCTCCACCGATTCTCCCCTTCTTCCTTAGTAGTAAACACCCTTATTTTTAACTGAACACATGGCCACTCAGAATATATTTTCCAGCTTTCACTTAACTTTAAATACTTGTAGGAAACTATATTTTAGTTAGTAGAAAGTAGCCAGAAGTGGTAATATAGTTTGGATGTTTGTCCCCTCCAAATTTCACAATTAAATGTAATCCCCAATGTTGACGGTGGAGAGGCATTTGGATCACTGGGCAGATCCTTCATGAATGGTTTAGCACCGTCCCCTTGGTGATGATTGAGTTATTTCTCTTAGTTCACAGGAGATCTGGTTGTTTAAAAGTGTATGTCACCTCCCCCATCTCACTCTTGCATCCATTCTCACCATGTGTAAGCCAGCTCCCCCTTTGCCTTCTGCCATGATCGTAAGCTTTCTGAGGCCTCATCAGAAGCCAAGCAGATGCTGGACCATGCTTCCTGAATAGCCTGCAGAACAGTAAGTCAACTAAACCTCTTTTCTTTATAAATTTCCCAGTCTCGGGTATTCCTCTGTAGTGGTGCAAAAACAGACTAATACAAATGGGAAAAATGCAATTTCTACAAAATGTCCTTAAAGGAGGAGAACAATGTGCTTTCTTTTCTTTTTTTTTTTTTTTGAGATGGAGTCTCGCTCTGTAGCCCAGGCTGGAGTACAGTGGCACAATCTCCGCTCACTGCAAGCTCCGCCTCTCAGGTTCAGGCCATTCTCCTGCCTCAGCCTCCGGAGTAGCTGGGACTACAGGCGCCCGCCACCACGCCCGGCTCATTTTTTGTACTTTTAGTAGAAATGGGGTTTCACCGTGTCAGCCAGGATGGTCTCGATCTCCTGACCTCATGATCCACCCGCCTCAGCCTCCCAAAGTGCTAGGATTACAGGCGTGAGCCACCGCACCCGGCCCAATGTGCTTTCTTAACATTGTTTTTCTGCTGGTGGGAATGTGATTATGATGGCTGGAAGTTGAGCAGCCATCATGGGCCACAGGTAGAGGTATCATAATGAGGATTGTTAGATACGAGTTCTAAATTTCTTTTCAAAGAATCAACATGTCAGTATGTTCAATTCTTTGCCTTTTACTTTTAAACTTAACTTCCTCATTAAGCAACCTTTTTTGATTACCTGCTCCATCCTGACTCATTCTGATTACCTACTCCACCCTGACTCATTCCAATTACCTGCTCTGTCATAACCATTTTTCCCGCCAAACTACTTACCCTGTCAGTCTCTTTAAGTTAGCCAGTCAGAATTAGTTTAGCCTGTGCGGTCTAACCCTAGCCAATAGGGGAACAATACAGCAGAAGGGGCCACATGCGTCAGGGATAGAACCCCTTCCCTTCCCTTGTCTAAGTCTGCGCTCACCATTGTTCCATCTGTAAGGGTGCACCCTTCTATAGAAGTAACTTGCCTTGCTGAGAATTAAAAAGAAAATTCTATATTCAAGTGCTATTTCTTTTGTGGCAACGAAACTTTATTTATAACCGGATGGTAGAACAACAGACTAGAAGAAGCCTGGATTGGCCGGGCGCAGTGGCTCACGCTTGTAATCCCAGCACTTTGGGAGGCCGAGGCGGGCAGATCACGAGGTCAGGAGATCGACACCACGGTGAAACCCTGTCTCTACTAAAAATACGAAAAAATTAGCCGGGCGTGGTGGTGGGCGCCTGTAGTCCCAGCTACTCGGAGAGGCTGAGGCAGGAGAATGGCATGAAGCCGGGAGGCGGAGCTTGCAGTGAGCCGAGCTTGCACCACTGCACTCCAGCCTGGGCGACAGAGCGAGACTCCATCTCAAAAAAAAAAAAAAAAAAAGAAGCCTGGATTATCTGATACAATGGCAACCCAAGTCCTGGACTATATCCAGACTGCTGTTGTATGAGAAAAACAGATTTCTATCTTCAGCTCCTGTTATTTTGAACTTGATACCACTTGTAGCTGAACCTAATTTGAACTGATACAAGTAATCATACAGAAGTTACAGTTGTGCAGACTGGAACTGCACTGTCTATAATTTCAGCACTTTGGGAGGCCAAGGTGGGAGGATCCCTTGAGACCAGGAGTTGGAGACCAGCCTGGGCAACATAGCAAGACCATGTTGCTATAATTAAACAACAAAACAACAAATAACAACAACAACACACACACACACAAACACCAAGGTTGGCTGAGGGAAAAATGGGGACTTAAATCCAGCCTGTCCTCTCCTTTCCAAGCTTTGCACTGTGCTGTGTGCTCCAGGAGGCTGACATACCCTAGTGGCTCTGTAGAAGAGTGCATTTTTACCTAGAATCTAGGCTCTGTGGTAACATTTTTCAAAATATCCTCTCCATTCTCCTTGCCCGAGACCATGGGAACCCATCCCTTGCATCATCGTAACCTGGATGTGAGACCTGGAGTCAAAGGGGATCATTTTGGAGCTTTAAAATTTGACTGCCCTTTGCATGGGCCCCGTAACCCCTTTGTTTTGGCCAATTTCTCCCATTTGGAATGGCTGTATTTACCCAATATCTGTACCCCCATTTTATCTAGGAAGTAGCTGGCTTGCTTTTTATTTTACAAGCTCATAGGCGAAAGGGACTTGCCTTGTCTCAGATGAGACTTTGAACTGTAGACTTCTGGGTTAATGCTGAAACGAGTTGACTTTGGCGTACTGTTGGGAAGGCATGATTGGTTTTGAAATGTAAGAAATGAGATTTGGAGGGGCCAGGGCAGAATGATATAGCTTGGCTATGTCCTCACCCAAATTTCAACTTGAATTTATCTCCAGAATTCCCACGTATTGTGGGAGGGACCGAGGGGGAGGTAACTGAATCATGGGGACCGGTATTTCCCATGCTAGTCTCATTATAGTGAATTAAGTCTCATGAGATCTGATGGGTTTATTGGGGTTTCCAATCTTTGCTTCTTCCTCATTTTCTCCTGCTGCCCTCCATGTAAGAAGTGCCTTTTGCCTCCTGCCATGATTCTGAGGCCTCCCCAGCCATGTGGAACTTTAAGCACAATTTAACCTCTTTTTCTTCTCAGTCTCGGGTATGTCTTTATCAGCAGCATGAAAACGGACTAATACACTCCTGGAGGCATTGGAGATGGTTTTAGGTAGTCCCCAGATGTACTTCAAAAGTCTGTTAATATTAAATTAAGTAGGTTTATATCTGAGGGTAGTTAGCACTACATTCAGCAAGTTCAGACCTTATTGCTAGGAAGAAAAGCCATAAAGAAGGAAGAAGTTTGTTGAGCAAAAATGAAAGAGAATAGAAGGTCATAATATTATCTCATTAGGCAGTATTATATGGTAGTTATTAGAGTGGGAACTTGGGAGTCAAACTGCTTGAGTTCAAATCCTGGCTCTCATAGTGACTAACTGTGTTGTTTGTGGCATATTTCCTAGCCTCACTGTGTCAGTTTTTATAATGGCACTTGTGCAAGGATGCTGTGGGAATTAACATGACATATAATGTGTTCTCGATAAATGTAAGCGATTACTATTTCTGGGAATCTTTTAGCAAAGGAACAATTCATTACCTGTATATGGCCACAATTTGTTGAAAGCTTACTTTTGTGTCAGGAACTGTACACGAAGGACCTAATTTTACTCATGAAGAAGCTAAAGCTTAGAAAGTTTCAGTGTCTTTACCAAGGTTATAACACTAATTCTTGCTCCACTAGAATTCAAACTTGAATTGATTGGGTTCCAAAGACATGATACTAAGGATCAAAGACAAGGCTTGCAAGATTTCATAAGCCAGGCCGGGCACGGTGGCTCACGCCTGTAATCCCAGCACTTTGGGAGGCCAAGGCGGGCGGATCACGAGGTCAGGAGATCGAGACCATCCTGGCTAACACAGTGAAACCCCGTCTCTACTAAAAATACAAAAAATTACCCGGGCGAGGTGGCGGGCGCCTGTAGTCCCAGCTACTCGGGAGGCTGAGGCAGGAGAATGGTGGGAACCCCCGGGGGGCAGAGCCTGCAGTGAGCCGAGATGGCGCCACTGCACTCCAGCCTGGGCAACAGCGAGACTCTGTCTCAAAAAAAAAAAAAAAAAAAAAATTTCATAAGCCTCCTCTTGTATATTCTCTCTCCAGTTCCTGGCTCATAGCATGTAGCAGCAAACTCATTAAAACTAAAACGGTCTGTTTGGGAGTGAAGGATGGGAGACATTGAGAGCAACAGCAGAAAGGGTTGGGGGAGTCTTGGGAAATGCAAGGGTGCTTAGGTTGGGGCCTGTGGCAATGAATGGGAGGGCAAGGGAAACTGTCTGATCAGAACTTAAAAAGGCCTCTTGGTGATTTACATGAAAAGTGGCCTCTCAAGTTTTTCTTCTATTCAGTGCTTCTAAGATACTGTTGCACTGTACACTACAAAATTAATCTAATGATTCTACAATTAATACTTTCTAAATGATCACTTATTTGATGGTTTTGAAGTACAGAAAGTATTTGGTCATTTAAATTATTTCCTTCCATGGAGTCTATGTCACTGAGACAATGAATCTTTGCCTTTATTGTAGATATTTCAATGAAAATGTCAACATGTTGCAAATTGGCATACTTTGAGCTTGCCAATATGTGGTAAAGAACTTTTTCAATGGAAACTTTCCCTCTTTTTAGGGCCGAAAAGACGCTCTGCAACTATACTTAAGTATCCCAGGCAACTTTATTCATTCAAAAAAATCAGAGCGGTGTCAAAAGCACAAATCCATGAATTGGGCGGCGAAGTCTGACTCCAGAGATTACGGCTGAGCTGGGTTTGGAGAGACTGAACCCGCGCCGGTGCTCCTCCTGTTTGCTTGGACATAAGTTTGAGTACCACAACTCTAACCTGCCACTTCACCTGCACGGGCAGGCTTGTGGGGACGCAGCAACTCCGTCCCAAGGGCGGCTGAGTCAGCCAGCCGTGTCCACGGCTTTGGGCAGCCGCCGGAGGCTCCTGCTAGGCCCGGCCCGGCCCGCTCACCGGGAAGTTCCCTGCCTCCGTCCAGTCAGCCTCTAGGAGGGCGCCGCCGGCCGCCGTGACTTCAGCAAGGCACTACTATCTCCGTCAGCCGCCGCCTTGGCCATCTTCCTGCCCGGAGGGCAACAAAATCCGGCTCTGGCCAGCCTTCCAGCTGACGCCACTCTGCCAGGGCTCTGCAGCCTCGGAGCGGGATAGAAGGAAGCCGCAGAAAAGACGCTGAAAGTTGGCGCTCGCTGACGCCCCGACGCGCTCCCTCCAAGACGCATGCGCCCACGGGCCGTGAGCGCGGGTCGGGTCTCCGGTGACGTGGCGGTGAGGAGGCGGAGCCAAGATCAGCGGCGGGAGGGTGGGGGAGGAAGAGCGAGGTGAGCGCGGACGTCAGAGTGGAGAGCGGAAGGTCAGGGAGGCTCGGAGCGGAAGTGAGACTAGGGAGTCTGTCCGCCATTGTGGACCCGAGAAGCAGAGAGCGAGAGGGGGAAGAGGAGCGTGCAAGCGGAAAAGACGGGCCTCTTCCTCCGACTCCCGAGCGCGAGGCCCTCATTTTGGGTTCTCAGCGAGCGGCGGCTGCGGCAGCGGCTGGAACAATCACTCGGCCAAGGGCGACAGCCAACTGCTGTGAGTGCACGGGGAGAGGCCCAGGCAGCGGCGGCGGCGGCGGCTCTCGGGTTGCGGTGAAGAATGTCAGCCACTAGCGTGGATCAGGTGAGGGAGCAGAGGCCCCAGGCTCGGCGAAGGCCCGAGCCCCGGAGCTCCACCCTCGCGCAGGGCTTCGGCTCCTCCCCGTCGCCGCCGCTGCTGTCCCCATAACGGTGCCCCGGGCGCAAGTTGCTGCGGTGTAGCTACCCGGGCCGGGGCGTGCGCCCTGGCCCCGTAGCCTGCGGGCGGGCGGGCGCGGTGCCGCGGCGGGTGGGGGCAAGGACCGGTCTTAGGGGCCTTAGGACACGTCCTGAGGGCGGCAGACAGGGGGCTGAGACCGGGCGAGCTCTGGGAGACGGATTCCGAGTGGCGGGTGGGAGGTTTAAAGGCTGGGGGTGGTTGGGAAATTGGTGGCTGTGGAGGATATGGTGGGTTTTTACTCCTACGCGGATAGTCTAAAATAACTTGTCTTTGATAATGCCTTTGATTAACACACTTTTTCTCTTCTTCCTTTTTCTCCTCTTTACCGCATCTTTCGTCTTGCTACACAGAGACCTAAAGGGCAAGGAAATAAAGGTGAGTTTGGATTTTTTTTTTCTTCTTATTGCTCAATGTTGCCTTGATGTTACTTTTAAACTCTGTGAGGGTTTTTTGTTTGTTTTTGCTCCCTCTTGGGGAAAAATGTAGAATTAGAGAAAATATTCATCATGGCTAAGGTAGCCAAGTTCTATCCAGAACTTCGGTAGTTCGTTGCTTTGAAGCCACTTTATAGAAACCAAAGTAGTACGAGAAACAGTTTCCTTGTCAGTTAAGCAGGTATTGGTGTGAACTAGTGGTATTTCTTTGGTTTTTCAGTTTTTCTGTGTTATGTAACTTCTGCCACAAAAAATTTCTACATATGTGTATAGACAAATATATTCTTAAAGTGGACATTTTGTTTGACATGTCTGGATTACACTGGAAAATGGAAGTCTACATAGTATTCCATCACATAAATGAAAATTGTACTATTAATCACTGATTGTATTGAAGTCAGTTGCAATGAGGCAACAACATGAGAGAGGTTAGAACTAAGTAGGCATGCCATCTTGCTCTGTTCTGATTGCAAGGTGTGACTCAATCTGGTATTTTATAAAGGGCTGAGAAGAAAATAATTTGTGACATTTCTTCCAGGATTTTATAATTTTCTCTTTAGTAAAAGTACCGTTGAAAGTAAAGTTTTTTTTTAAAAAGTGTGTTTTGTATTAATATGGAACAGTGCAGTCAGCTGACCGAAACATTATGACATTAGTCATGTGACATTTAGTTAAGTATAGAACAATAACTGCTTTCTTGGGATAGTGCCAATTAAATAACATCAGAGCAAGTTATATATAACATTTTGCAGTGCTTGAAATTACACTAAAGTTGTGCTTTCTGTTGATTTCAGTAACAGTGTTAGAAATTAAGATCTATCATAGCCTTTTAGATATAGATTGTCTTTGGTGCCCTTTAAATTCTTGTTAGGGTATTTATTTGCTATTGCAAATTTGGTGAATTTAAAATAATAGGTTTTAGATATGTAGATTAATTTCCTCTGAATTGTGGAATTTGTACATACCAGTTACATGGCACCATATTAGGTAACATTTGTTTGTTTTCATTAAAGATGTTTTCTTGCAGTATGTAAATATTTAGACATGTTAATTTTTAAAATTTCATTTCTAGAATTTTTTTTGTTGTAAGCATAAACCTGAAATAAAATTGGATATTGATTTATTTTAAATGAGTTGTTAAAAATTTGTGAATTTTAAAAAGAATGATCCATTAATTTCTTCTTTTGCTAGTCTACCCATTAGGAAGTATGTAGACTTGGAGATTGTGAAATTGTGGTCATTATTGCCTAGCATAAATTATTTTATCCTAGATCTGTGGGGAGGTGGCACTTTGCAAGGCTATTTGAAATGTTAAGTGTTTTGTGTTACCTGCTTTAAGGTGAGTACACAAGTTCTATGAGGTACTTGTTTGTTAAAACAAAATAGAGCCTCTACAGCACTGTAAGTCAGTAAAATAAGTTTGATTTATGAGTGGTCATTTCACTTAAGTAGGCACTGGTGGCATCTTTGATATTAGATATGAGTTATCTGTAAACTACATAATGCATCCACTGTTTGCAAATAAGTATTTTTTGGTTATTTCAAAAATTTTTATCCATCAGTATCGCTTCTGTTAGGTGTATTCAGACACATACACAAAGTGTTTATTTTGATAGTTCTTTATTCTCAAGAAATTTTCTTTCTTTCCCCCTTGTTGTTCAGTTTAATAAGTTCATCTAAGGTTAGAATAATGGATTTGGATTCCTTGGAGTCCTGAGTTCTAATACTGCCTTTGGCTACTGACTTGCCAAGTGAGCTTGAAAACATTCTACCTGTTTGTCAGAATCTCCCCTCTATAAAATAAAAATAACTCTAATCATAATTCATATAGTATATTGTGAGGATTCTTGTAATTACAATAGTTCACTGCTCTAGTAGCAATTATATTTGCTGGATTTCTTTTCACTTTCCTCACTTAATCTATTTTTAAGGTGCAGGAAGACTCCTTTGTATGGAGCCTCGGCAGGAGGGGAAAAATGCTACTGGCCTGAAAGTATTGCTAATTATTTAAGTTTCTTAAAAATGGCAGATGCTACAAGTGCACAAATACACGTATACGTTACTTGTATTTTTATGACTGCGGGGAGAGTTACAAGGCAAAGGCAACACCACCAGTGAACCTGATATAAGTAGCTATGTGTGTATTTGAGAAAAGCTGTTCTGCCTTAGCTTGTTTCCAGCTAGTAAAATTGTTTTACAATTCTGTTTACTTTTATGAAGTTATTTTTCTTGAACCACAGGCTCAGTATTCTAAATATGAGTAATCTTGAAATCAGAACTTAGCAAGCTCATGAAAAATAGTATGTCCTTGAGAAGTTGCTGTCAGTTAAAGTTTTGAACACATAATCCTTTTCAGTCAACTTACTGTAATTTCAGAGATTCTGTTTCTTTTCTGAATTGTCTTCAGTTGACAGCCTTAGCCTAACACCTAGTTTTAGTGTCTTTGATTTTCTGTATATCCTTAATTACTTAATTCATTACAGAAGCCAAAAAGAATTCTAAATAATTGTCTTTGATATGGCAAAAATGGTTTTGTAGAATAAGTAATAATTCAAGGTTTACTTGTTTTATAAGTTTGAATTCTTTTTTAATTAATAGACTGTCCCTGTGTTAAATATCAGAACTCTTTATTATCCTTGGCAAGAGTAGTACCAAAGGATAGTAGAAATTTAAGGATAATTATTTGCCTATTGGTTCATAATTTAATACTGACTTTGTATTTTATTTTTTTATTAACAAGTAGAATTTTTGCTTATTGGAATAAAGGTGTGCAGTGCTTTTATTTGGGAGTACTATGGATGGAAGTGTTAGATGCCATACTTACAGTCTTAGGCCTTACTGCCTCCTTTGTCCTCTTTCTAAGTTTATAAATAGCAAATTCATGGAACAGGATTTATCTTTTTCCTCCTCTCCGCTCTCTTCCAACGGAGAGACATACGTATTGTTTTATGCAACTGTAATTTAAAATAATTAGGTTAAATTTGGCTAAGTTTTAATTTTCGAAAAGTAGTGGAAAATGCCTTATATTTTGGCAATATTCTGTGGTATTCTCTCCTCATCCTCCTGAGAAATGATTTCAAAGCACTTTACTGTCATTGTTTTAGGCTTCATTTTATCAATCCTCACAACATCCTTGTAAGGAGATAGCGGGTGTATGGTATTGTCCCTGTTTTTGTAGGTGGGGAAACATGATGCACAGATTGTAGACTTTCCTAACTTGATGTAGTCAGGACCAGAGCAAAGAATCACCTGGCTCCTAAGGCGCATGTTCTATCTTGATTTGACTCTGTTTCATAGAGCAGAGGAAACAGGTGAAGAATCATGTAAGTCATCTGTTCTTTTTTCCCCGAAGAAATTTTACAGACTATGGAACTAGGTTGGATTTCATTTCTATTTAATGGTTTTCAGACTCCAAGACATTAGCTTGTCATTAAGTAAACATTGAAAAACGAAAGTCTTTAAGATAGTTTTCTTAAAGATACACTTCCAAAACTTAAGGGCTAGTTTAATGCAAATTGCTTCTCAGTGTATATGAATTACTTTTAATTAAACATTTTTTAAAGTAGATTGACTTCTTGTACTATATTTTAAGGCTTTGTAAACATTTATGCATCATTTAAAAATGACTGTAGACTGTATTTATAATAGTATATGGGTTGTTCTCAGGCCTAGCCTCTTAGAAGAGAAATAATAGAAGAGAAGAAATAAGAATAACAGTATTTGATATATATATATATATACACACACAAACACACACACACACACACATAAATTTTAAGTATTACTTTTTTTTTTTTTTTAATAGAGACAGGGTCTCACTCTGTACCCCAGGCTGGAGTGCAGTGGCATAATTATAGCTCAGTGTAACCTGGAATGCCTTGGCTCAAGTGATCCTCCTTAGACTCCTGAGTAACTAGGACTATCGGCACGTGCCACCACGCCTGGCTAATTTCTAAACATTTTTCGTAAAGGTGGGATCTTTTTTTTTTTTTTTTGGAGACAAGAGTTTTGCTCTTGTTGTCCAGGCTGGAGTGCAATGGCACAATCTCGGCTCACCGCCTCACCGCAACCTCCACTTCCTAGGTTCAAGCGATTCTCCTGCCTCAGCCTCTGGAGTAGCTGGGATTACAGGCATGCACCACCACACCCGGCTAATTTTGTATTTTTTTAGTAGAGACAGGGTTTCTCCATGTTGGTCAGGCTGGTCTCGAACTCCTGACCTCAAGTGATCCGCCTACCTCGGCCTCCCAAAGTGCTGGGATTACAGGCGTGAGCCACCGCACCCGGCCAAAGGTGGGATCTTGCTATGTTGCCCAGGCTGGTCTTGAGCTCTTTTTGTATTTGTATGAACTAGATTTTTGGTCTGGCACTTCTTGTATTTGTATGAACTAGATTTTTGAGAACCTAGTGGGTATGAGAGATAGATAGTCATAATTTTTAAGTTGTTAGCTGTTGCAAATACTAACATGTACGAGTGTAATAGTGAAGAATTTTTTTCAAGAAGTAATAGACCATGTATACCTACCTTTGATTTAGGAGCAGTAAAGCCAGTGTCAGAGGAGAACAGGTATGTCAGAATCTCTTGGACTGAAATGAATAACCCAGCCTTATAATGGCACTAGAAATAACCTAAGGCACCTTCTTTATTTTGGTTTCTAGTGGCTATTACATATTTAAATTCCATGGAGCATATTTAGCTCAATCCTAGTTCTGATGCAGTCCTTATCAGACATAGTTGAATTGTATTAATGGAGCCAGGATCAAGTTGACCTTCAGGTTGCTTCTTGTGGCCTCTCAGGGGCAATGTGGTGTAGTAAGAAGTCTACTTTGAATGCTTTACACAGTAGCATCATATTTTTTATCTTTGCCACTCACTGGATGGCAAAGATTTAAGGGATTTTGTATATCTTTGCTCCCAAGCCGCTGTTAACTCATAATATTACTTTTTTTTTTTTTTTTTTTTTTTTTTTGGAGATGGAGTCTCACTCTATCACCCAGGCTGGAGTGCAGTGGCGCGATCTCGGCTCACTGCATGTTTTGCCTCTTGGGTTCACGCCATTCTCCTGCCTCAGCCTCTCCGAGTAGCTGGGACTACAGGCGCCCGTCACCACGCCTGGCTAATTTTTTGTATTTTTTTTAGTAGAGACGGGGTTTCACCATGGTCTCGATCTCCTGACCTCGTGATCCGCCCGCCTCGGCCTCCCAAAGTGCTGGGATTACAAGCATGAGCCACCGCGCCCGGCCAATATTACATTTTAGGTGTTCTACACTCATGGGAAAATTAAAGGATAATGAAAATGTTAAGATATTACAGAGGAATACGCAGTTTAAACCCGTCACCCTCCTAACTTCATAAAATGTGGTGATGTTGTACCTTTGAGCAGTAAATCTTTAGATATTGAGTTCTTTTTGTTTCTAATTTGTAGACATCCATCGGAAACTTTCAACTTTTTTTATCTTCACTGGTATAGAATAGTATATTTACGTAGTGCTACCCTATGAAGTATTAGCCTAGTAACACTTCTGTTTAAATGATTCTAAAGTCATATTAGTCCTATTTGGATCTTGTAATATTAAATGTGATAATATCTAAGATTATTGAACACTGTCATTTAATAATCAGATGAGATGAGGTAGGTACTATTCATACATAACCTTCTGAAACAGAAACAGTCAAAGTTTAGAGAGGTTAAATCCCTAACTGGAGATCATCTCCTCAGTAGTGGACTTGAGATTCAAATTCAGGACCTTACTTTGAGTCTGCTCAAAAGCACTCTGAAACAGCATCCAGAGAATAACAACTTTAGAGTGTTTATGGAGATGACTTTTGAACAAAATTATTCTCTGACTTGTTTTCTCATGTGTTGCAAGGATAATTATGGCTATCTTTTGTGTCTTAATTTTGTTTGTAGTTTCATGTGAAAGTCTTCATTCTGGGGGGCTTAGAATTAAAGCTCTCTTTATTTAGATATTTCATAATTATAAGTCTATTCATTGTGATATTGTTTCAAGTTAATTTTAGCCTAAACTTTACTGGAGACATTTAAGACATTTACTATAACAAATTAGATCGAAAATAGTTACTTCATTCTTTATTATACTAAATAATCTAGAGATTTAAACAAAGGTAGAGAACATTCAGAAATCTTTTTTATTGCCTATAACGCTACTTGAAATGGTTATTTTACATTCAAATATAGCATTAGGGAACTCTTTCCAACATTCTTATGTGACAATTTACTCACTACAGTGTTGAGATTGGGATATTTACTTGAAGTTTTTGGTAAGGGGAATTGTATATATGGCTTGTGTTTATGTAATCTTGGGCTTATGTATCAAAAGACTTAAGTTTTTGTGGCACATAAATATTTGTATCTAAAATAGTTTATCCTTAAGAGGGTTCTTAAAAAGAAAAATAACTCAGTATTATTTTTTCTGATTACTATTTTTGGCTTGAAAAATATTAAAAACATTGTTATGCTGTGAGTTTCATAAAGATAACTACAACACTTCTAATACAAACATATTTTTTAGTTTCAGTACAAAACGGTTCGATTCATCAAAAAGATGCTGTAAATGATGATGATTTTGAGCCATACTTAAGTAGCCAGACAAATCAGGTAAGTCTTCTGACAGTTTCAGATTTTAGGAAATTAACCTTTTATTAGTATTAATTGATTTTTCAAATAGATTATTTAATGAGATTAACCATAACATGGATTCATTCATCTAGTGTACCTATATAGTGAGTAGTGAGTAGCAGTTGCAGTTTTATGGCACAGGAGGGTTCTTCAGAAAGTATAGGTACCAGAAACTAGGTTATGAAATATAGAATAAAGATTTGAAGGTGACCATTATTTGTATATATTATGGTTAGGTTTTTTTTGTGTGTGTATTGAAGGAACTTAATCTTTTAATGTCACTGCTATATCTTCATAGCTTAAGCTAATTATAAAAGGCTTAATTAGCTAGAAATTTGTGTATTTGGAGGAGGGATTAGTTGCCTGAAATTGCCTGCAATTTTGGGTCAAGTGTAATGTTTTCTTTTTTTAAGACATTGCAGTTTGAATTCATTGATAACTTGAAAATTTTTAACATACCTTGGTAATGTTAGTGATAGAATTAAGGAGTTTATAAACATACTTGCTTTATAAACACAGTTGCTTCTGTATTGTAGACATGGACAGTTTTATCAAATCAAGTAATTGGTAACTGGTGGCTCTGAGTATTTGTGTACAAGCATAATTCCAATTGAAACATTGAAGAACAATGGTATTAGGTATCTGTATGCTATTTCTGCATCCATTTCTGTCTGTTATTAAAAATAAGCCACTGATAGAAATAAATGAAAAAATACATTTTCAGTATTCACCAGTTTTTTAAGAGAGAACATTCTGGAATGAAACTGTTTTTGTTTTGCTTTAAAAAAGCAAAAAATGCTTAAGAACTTTGGGTCTTAAAATTAGTTCTGTAGTTCTTTTTTTTTTTTGAGACGGAGTCTCGCTCTGTCACCCAGGCACCCAGGCTGGAGTGCGGTGGCGCAGTCTTGGCTCACTGCAAGCTCTGCCTCCCGGGTTCACGCCATTCTCCTGCCTCAGCCTCTCCGAGTAGCTGGGACTACAGGCGCCCGCCACCAAGCCCGGCTCATTTTTTTGTAGTTTTAGTAGAGACGGGGTTTCACTGTGGTCTCGATCTCCTGACCTCGTGATCTGCCCGCCTCGGCCTCCCAAAGTGCTGGGATTACAAGCGTGAGCCACCGCGCCCAGCAGTTCTGTAGTTCTTATTTATTTGTTTATTTATTTTTGTGATGGAGTCTCGCTCTGTCACCCAGGGTGGAGTGCAGTGGTGCGATCTCGGCTCGCTGCAAGCTCTGCCTCCCGGGTTCACGCCATTCTCCTGCCTCAGCCTCCGGACAGGTGCCCGCCACCACGCCCGGCTAATTTTTTTGTATTTTTAGTAGAGACAGGGTTTCACCATGTTAGCCAGGATGGCCTCGATCTCCTGACCTCATGATCCGCCCGCCTCGACCTCCCAAAGTGATGGGATTACAGATGTGAGCCACTGTGCCCAGCCCAGTTCTGTAGTTCTTTGGAATAATTTTATGACTAATTTGATTAGAAACTGAGTTTTTTTCTTTAATTTTTGAGACAGTCTTGTTTTGTTGCCCTGGCTGGAGTGCAGTGGCGCAATCTTGGCTCACTCCAACCTCTGCCTCCCAGGCTCAAGTGATTCCTCTGCCTCAGCCTCCTGAATAGCTGGGATTACAGGCACATGCCACCACGCCTGGCTACTCTGTATTTTTTAGTAGAGATAGAGTTTCACCATGTTGGCCAGGCTGGTTTTGAACTCCTGACCTCAAGTAATCTGCCCGCCTCAGCCTCCCAAAGTGCTGGGATTACAGGCGTGAGCCACCATGCCCAGCCGAAAATTCAGATTTTAATTGGCACTGTTAAAGATGCCAATTAGTTTGTGTGTGTAAATTTGAAGAATAAATTGGAAAACTGAAGTTTGACTTGTCTGCTTGCATATATGGAGAAAATGAAAAATGTACTCTAAAATTTTAACCTAGATTTTTGAAACTGAAAGAACAAGGAACCAAATCTTACTACAGAATTGAACAGTTTGTACAGTAGAGTTATAGGGAAAATTTGAACAAAAAGTAGTTCCCAATTTGTGGGATGCAGGATTATTTTTAGGATTATGGAGAGTGGTGGTTGTGTTCAACCTCATCTACCTCTTGGTTACTTCCCCTTAACCACCCCTTCCTATCTACTGAGCAGCATTCCTAGCATACATGGGAGGAGAAGAAATAAATGAGAAAGAAAAAAACTTTATGATCTCAGCAAAATTACTTTTCCACCTAAAGGTTATGAAAGTAGATCATTTGTTGTGAAATGTAGTGCGAGTTTTAAAGTAAGCGTGATTTTACTATATTCTGGCTCATATAGTAATCTCAGTTAACGCTTACGGCAGTATGGCAGTATTTTCCAACTTTGCTGAGAAATTTTAATATTAGGAGGTATAATAAGTATTCCTTCAAAAAGATCTCCATGTTTAGATAGGTTTGAGAAATTTTGGGGGCTAAACAGTTGAACTATTTTTTTGCTACTTGATTTCATAGTTTATAAATTATAATTGAAAATGAAGTTCTTAAGATTAAGATGTAGTATAAAAAATCCTGACTTGTTCAAATTCTTCTTATTATTTTTTTTTTGAAACGGAGTCTCGCTCTGTTGCCCAGGCTGGAGTGCAGTGGCATGATCTTGGTTCACTGCAATCTCAGTCTCCCAAGTTCAAGAAATTTTCCTGCCTCAGCCTCCCAAGTAGCTGGGATTACAGTCACATGCTACCATGCCTGGCTAATTTTTGTATTTTTAGGAGAGGTGAGGTTTCACCATATTGGCCAGGCTGGTCTTGAACTCCTGACGTCAAGTGGTCCACCTGCCTCGGCCTCCCAAAATGCTGGGATTGATTACAGGCATGGAACACCGCACTCAGCCTTTCAAACTCTTTTTAAAGGGATTTTAGTGAACTGTAAAAGACAGTTTTTGGAATTGCTACCTGAAGTAATCTTCTTGCATGTTTTACTTGGTAACAGATATTTTACAATTCTTTATTATCTGTCACAAGGACATAGAAGGGTTTCTACTGGAAGAAAAATTTTTGTCAAGAGGGTTTCTGGTATTCCATAGAGGCACCTTAGTGTCTTCCTAGGGAAAACCAGCGGAGGGTGCCTGAATCCCACCAGTGTAGCAGCCAGCACTGTGGTTTGCGTTTTATCTGTTCTATATATTGGAATTGTGCATAAGACTTTACTTGTAAAAAAAAAAAAAGTTTTAAAAACTGTTTGGGAAACCATTACTTTTTAAAAGATATAAAGGCATTTACCTTAGTGAACCCAAGTGAATTTTTTCAGCTGAATCATTGCTGGTTATGTTGGAGCAAAACATTTGTAAAATATTTGTTTTAATGTTTTAAAAGATTTGTGTTCACTCATGATATTTGGAATCAGCATATTTGTATCCTGTTTGAAGAGAAGTTGTAAAGTTTGATTCCAGTAAGGCCTGTTCTACCTATCCTTTGTGGTACTAAATAGATTTTCAGCAGTCATCTTCCTTTAATATTAAAAATAATTATCTCTAACAAGATACATATTTACATTTTAAAGAGGATTAATACTGTAGAATATTGAAAACTGGGTTTATTGAAAATTATCTGGAATCTTAAAGGTAAGTTGAATGAGAATTTAAGTTACTCTCAATTACCTAGCTAGAAAATTAAATAAAATATTTGGACCTTTAAAATTGTACTATTATAACAGATTAGTGAAAACTGGATTTATTGGTGAAAGATCTCAAGAAGATTTTGGCAAATTTAGAGTTATACAACTATTTAATAAGGTCCTTATACACTGTACACAGTGTGTTTTAAAAATTAAATTCATTTATCTGATTTTAAAATTAAAAATAAATATTTTGATGGGAAAGGTGTTTAACAAGTCTTTTGCTAATGATTTAAATTGCTTTGTATACTTAGATCTAGTTCATATCAAACCCAAGGGTACTTTAAAACAAGTTGTTGGCCTTTCTACTTCTGTGGCAGCATATTTCTTCTTTTTTATAGTGTTCAGTTTCTGAAGGAATAATGTTCATAGTAATTTTGAAAGTAAATGTCAGTCCTTTTCTTAAAATTAGTTCTTTATAGTTCTTCAGAATAATTTTATGACTAAATAGATTGGAAAATTTAGATTTTAATTGGCACTGTTAAATATGCCATGTAATTTGTGCATATAAATTTGAAGAATAATTTGGAAAACTGAAGTTGAGTTTGTCTGCTTGTGTGTTTGGGAAAGTAAGTTCTTAGCTATCTTTATCAGAGAAGTAATATAGAGAATTAAATTGTCATTTTCTGCCGTTGTCATCACTGCCCTTAGTTAAGGTATTCATTAGTTCTGCCTATTGAAATGATTTTCTAACTAGTAATTCTATAGTGCCACTCAGCAGTCTTAAAATCCCAAGTCTGATTATGTCACTGTAATGTTAAATAATTACTATAGCTTCTCAACAGTGAATGCATTTATTATATGAATGCCCTTAAAGTGGTTCCGCTTCCCTTTCTAGCTCATCTTCTGCCAGCTTTCTCCATCTGATTGGCAAAATAGAGCTTACCATTATTTTATGACAGTATAAATATTTTCTTAATATTTCACGATCTCGATTTTTGTATGTATGTCTTATACAGACATGTGTACACACACCTATGGCATTTCCTTCAGAAAGTCTTTTCTGATTTTCCAGTTACTTACTCCCTCTACTTTGTACTTAAGTATTTTGTTTTGCTTTCTTTGTACTTCAGTTGGAGTAGCTATCACATTATAGGGTAAATAAGTCTTCCTCACGATACCTGTGAAGTGCTCCTGGTTGGAGACCATGTTCTTTATTTTTTGTCTCCAGTAACCAGCACAATATCTGGCACATATAGCATTCATTATTTATTAAGTGAATGGATGGATTAGGTTATCTAATAGAATTAGAGAATGAAGAATTATGGTTGGTGAAATATTCAGGTTGAGTATTATTATGACATTTTTCTTATGACATTAGATATGCATAAATTATACTTATAGAAAATTATAATAGGAGAAAGTACATAGCATAATACAAGCATTAAAATTAGAATGAACATCACTTAACTTTTGGTTGTTAAATCAGAAGTCACTTCAGAAGTTTGAAGCACTTCAATTTTTGTGTGTGTGATTTTTTTTTTTTTTTTTAAAGAGGATTTTATTCTGTAGCCCACACTGGAGTGCAGTAGTATGATCATAGTTCACTGCAGCCTGGAACTCCTGGGCCCAAGCGATCCTCGCACCTCACCTCCCAAGTAGCTGAGTCTACAAGCGTGCACCACCATGCCTGGCTAATTTTTTTTTTTTTTTTTTTTATGAGGTAGTCTCTTGTGCAGGCTGGTCTTGAACTCCTGGACTCAATTGATCCACCTTTTCCAGCCTCCTGGGTAGCTGGGATTACAAGCGCAAGCCACCGTGCCTGGCTTTAAGCTAATAGCTTTTAAAAGAGTTGCTGAAAGAAAAAAACCCAAATAGGTGACAGAGAGTGATCGTGGCTTGATTTACTTGTTGGCCTCTTAGTTTGCTGACCCCTGAATTACACTATGGGTATAGAGAAATTAAGAACTTGATGTGTAACTGTTGTGTAGAATTCAGCATTTGTCATAGTGAAATAAGAATATTCAATATAAATTTTGAGTTTAATTTTCTGAATGCTTTCTTATAAAGAATTAACATAAAAACTTCCTACTTTGTGTGCTTTTCCACTCCTACATCCAGATAAAGACTACTGAATCTGGATTTCATTGCCAACAATCAAAATTAAAACTTCGAAACCAGTTACCTTCATATTCAGCCCACCTTTCCTATACATCTGCATGTGGGATTTATCCACTTCCCTGTATTATTTGTCTTTTCCATTTAACTGTAGATTTTCTTCTAGAATGAGTATCTTATATCAATGTTTTTTACAATGTATGCATTTGATAAGTGGTTGAAATAGTTAAAATTATAAATAAAGGATATGTTTAACTGTTTAAAAAAAGGATGAAGGCAGTAGACAGTTTTATCTTTTTTTTTTTTTTTCTTTTTTGAGACAGTCTCGCTTGTCGCCCAGGCTAGAGTGCAGTGGTGCCATCTCAGCTCACTGCAACCTCTGCCTCCTGGGTTCAGGTGATTCTCAGTCAGCCTCCCGAGTAGCTGGGATTACAGGTGTATGCTCCCATGCCCAGCTAATTTTTGTAATTTTGGTAGAGAGGAGGTTTCACCATTTTGGCCAGGCTGGTCTCAAACTCCAGACCTCAGGTGATTTGCCTGCCTTGGCCTCCCAAAGTGCTGGGATTATAGGCATGAACCACTGTGTCCAGTCCAGTTTTATCTTTTAATCAGTTAACATATATTCGTTTATACTAGATGAACTTCTCATTTTTATTAAACTTTTGAGAGTTTTTTATCACAGTGACTTTTTGTCAATATGAAGCACTGTGAGTACTTTTCGTTTTTAGTAGATACTTTAGTGATCAAATCTTACACATTTGTGTTTGTCTTCGTAGCTTCCAAAGTTTAGTCATTAGTTTTGTCAAGATTTTTTTCTTTAAAAACTATTGTTGGTGTATTTGAACTTCCCTCAGGCTTTTCTTTATAGATGTATTTAAATATAGCAGTCAATACTTCCAGTATTGATTTATGTAAGATGCTACTATTGCAGTTTTAAAAACGCTGTTAATTCCTTTCATGTGAATATTGTGAGCATTCTTTGACTATATTTGCAGTTAGAGTTACTAATTATCCATTATAGCTGAAGAATGTGTTCAGTTAGTAAATAGTAACTCATGAATTTTCCAGTTTTAAATGTAGTCAGCCCTCCGTATCTGCAGTGTCTGCATTCACAGATTCAGTCAGTTGTGGATCAAAAATACAGTCGTCTCAAGGTATCTGTGGGAGATTGATTCCAGAACCCCCAACGGATACCAAAATCTGCGTATGCTCAAGAACCTTATATAAAATGGTATAATAGTTGCATGTAACCTATGCACATCCTCCTATATACTTTAGATCATCTCTGGGTTATTTATAATACCTAATACAGTGTAAATGGTTTGTAAGTGGTTATACTGTATTGTTTAGGGAATAATGACAAGAAAAACTGTGTACATGTTCAATACAGATGCAACTATTCATTTCTTTTTCCCAGCTATTTTCAATCTGTGAATGACTGAATCCACAGATATAGAACCCACTGATACGAAGGACTGATTGTGTTGGAAAAACAAATAACAATACAACAATAAAAAATAATACAAATAAAAAACCAACATAGTCTGTCAAGGACTGTACTGTAAAATATACTTAACATCCAGTGTATTTGAAAAATGGTTTTGTGATTTTCTTTTAAACAGTAAGTGAGAGTTGAGTTTTTTGGTTTTTAAGTCCAAGTTTTACTGGCACTAGCCAGTAAATCTTTGTCAGAATTATTAATTCAAATGTAACCTCTGTTACATTATATTTAGTTCTTAAGTTATTTTGGTCATATTAGAGAATCATTTCAAAAGACAGTATGTTAAGTTAGCTTTCTCGTAGACAGTAGACAGTTACAAGAGTTAGATGGGTATACTACAGGTAATTTAATAGTAAAACAAGTAGCTTAGTAATAAAACATCTCAGTTTTCAATGATAAGCCTTTTCAAAAATAATTTAAAATTAGTTCCAGGCAGGATCTATGATGTTACTGTCACACATTCATGAGTGGAAAAGCAGCCACAAAATAGTGACAAGAGTGTAACAGTAGAAGAAATGGGTTAAGAACTTTACTCCAAAGAACTTTGACTGTCTCTATAAATTAACCTTCAAAATGGTATTGACCCTTGAAAAGTAATACCAGTTGTACTGACAATATTAGTGGATTTTTTTCACTTTGCATAATTCTACAAATTGTGAAGCTCTGTGCAGTGCTTTAAAATCCCACCTAAATCACACTTTGGGTGGCTGAGGCGGGCAGATTGCTTGAGCCCAGGAGTTCAAGACCAGCCTGGGCAACGTGGTGAAATCCTCATCTCTACAAAAAATACAAAAAATTAGCTGGGCATGGTGGCGGACGCCTGTGGTCTCAGCTACTCTGGGAGCTGAAATGGGAGGATTGCTTGAGCCTCAGGAAGTGGACGTTGCAGTGAGCCAAGATAGCGCTGCTGCACTTCTGCCTGAGTGACAGAGTGAGACCCTGTTTCAAAAATAAAATAGAATAAAAGCACACCTAAATCAAAGATCGAAAATCTAGTTTCAGACTTTTTTTTTTTGCATGAGAAACTTACTTCAAAAGAAATAAGTATTTAAAATACTTTAAAGTATTTTATTTTTATATTGTCTAGTAACAAATTTGAACTTTTTTTTCCTTTAGTAAAATTTAATGTCTTGAATTTTGGCAGTTCACTAAATGATGAGTATAGTGAAGGTTGATTTAATTGCAGTAATTCTGGAAAAAATTTACATGAACTCACTATTTCTAAATTAAAAAAAAAAAACAAAAAACAAACCTGTTCTGTAATAGGTTTATTGTGTAAAATTTGGGGAAGAGGAGAGTATAAAGAAAAATCATGTCTGTTATTCCACCAATAAGAAACTATGATAAGGAATTTGTTTTATTTCTTTTTTGAAATGAACAAGGCAAAGCAAAACAAAAATAAATTTGGATCATGCTATAAACATAATCTTGAATCTTCTCAGACTGTGAGCGTTTCTCCATTTTTTCCTTAATGAAAGTATAAAATCTAATGGCTGAACTGGATTCCATCATATAGATAAGCTGTAATTCCTCTATTATTTGGCAGGGTTGTCTAGTTATTTAATCCTTGCATGTAAGTGATTGCATACATCAATTGATTAAAGTACAGCCAGCTGTAAATGGTAATTTTGTGTCCACAAAGTTTATATATTAGACTTCTGTAGAAATTACGATATTTTTAAGTTGTGACAGAGAGTCTGGCTCTTCAAACAAAAATAATACTCATTATACCCCCACTCTCATCCCTGAAAAAAGCCATATAGGTTATTTTGTAAGAAATATTTTAAGATGTGACTACTCATCAGCAAATTTTTCTGTTGAAAAAACTGGATTTGAAATTTTAATTTTGTTTATCTAGAATAGGTACATCTTTTATTTTCATTTACTTAAAACTTCTTGATTTTAATCTTTCAGATTTCTTTTTTTGCTCTTTTAAGAGTACATTTCGCTACTGATTGTGATGTTTTGTTTTGCAGAGTAACAGCTATCCACCAATGTCAGATCCATACATGCCTAGTTACTATGCTCCATCCATTGGATTTCCATATTCTCTTGGGGAGGCAGCGTGGTCCACAGCTGGAGACCAGCCTATGCCATATCTGACAACCTATGGACAAATGAGTAATGGAGAACATCACTATATACCAGATGGTGTGTTTAGTCAACCTGGGGCATTAGGAAATACCCCTCCATTTCTTGGTCAACATGGATTTAACTTTTTTCCTGGTAATGCTGATTTCTCTACATGGGGGACAAGTGGATCTCAGGGACAATCAACACAAAGTTCTGCTTATAGTAGCAGTTATGGCTATCCACCTAGTTCTCTTGGGAGAGCCATTACTGATGGACAGGCTGGATTTGGCAATGATACTTTGAGTAAGGTGCCTGGCATTAGCAGTATTGAGCAAGGCATGACTGGACTGAAAATTGGTGGTGACCTGACAGCTGCAGTGACAAAAACTGTAGGTACAGCTTTGAGCAGCAGTGGTATGACCAGCATTGCAACCAATAGTGTGCCCCCAGTTAGCAGTGCAGCACCTAAACCAACCTCCTGGGCTGCCATTGCCAGAAAGCCTGCCAAACCTCAACCGAAACTTAAACCCAAGGGCAATGTGGGAATTGGGGGTTCTGCTGTACCACCACCTCCTATAAAACACAACATGAATATTGGAACTTGGGATGAAAAGGGGTCAGTGGTAAAGGCTCCACCAACCCAACCAGTTCTGCCTCCTCAAACAATAATCCAGCAGCCTCAGCCATTAATTCAACCACCACCATTGGTGCAAAGCCAACTGCCTCAACAGCAGCCTCAACCACCACAACCACAGCAGCAACAAGGACCTCAGCCACAGGCCCAGCCTCACCAAGTGCAGCCTCAACAGCAGCAGCTGCAGAATCGCTGGGTAGCTCCTCGGAACAGGGGAGCAGGCTTCAACCAGAACAATGGAGCGGGCAGTGAAAACTTTGGTTTAGGTGTTGTACCTGTCAGTGCTTCACCTTCTAGTGTAGAAGTGCATCCCGTGCTGGAAAAGCTAAAGGCCATAAACAACTATAATCCCAAAGACTTTGATTGGAATCTGAAGAATGGACGTGTGTTTATAATTAAAAGCTACTCTGAGGATGACATACATCGTTCCATTAAATACTCTATCTGGTGTAGTACTGAGCATGGTAATAAGCGTTTGGATGCAGCTTACCGTTCCCTGAATGGGAAAGGCCCACTCTATTTACTCTTCAGTGTGAATGGCAGTGGACATTTTTGTGGAGTGGCTGAAATGAAGTCTGTTGTGGACTACAATGCGTATGCTGGTGTCTGGTCTCAGGATAAGTGGAAGGGCAAATTTGAAGTTAAATGGATCTTTGTCAAAGATGTTCCCAATAACCAATTACGGCATATTCGCTTAGAAAATAATGACAACAAACCGGTTACCAATTCAAGGGACACTCAAGAGGTACCCCTAGAAAAAGCTAAGCAAGTGCTTAAAATAATTGCTACTTTCAAGCATACCACCTCAATCTTTGATGACTTTGCACATTATGAAAAGCGTCAAGAAGAGGAGGAAGCCATGCGTAGGGTAAGAATACAGTAATTTTTTGTTTGGGGTCTTTGTATTGCTGATGGGATGCATGGATGGGTATATTCTGAGTTTAAGAACTTTCTGTGAAGGAAACCAACTACTTAAGAAACAACTGTACAGACACCATTGAAGGTATCTATGTGTGCCTTATATGAACCATTTCTTCTTTCCTTTCCCAGGGTAACTCACGCTGAGTTAGCCTCTTGCTCATTCTTCATACTCCCAGATGATAAAAGCCATTGGGCCTCAGCGTTTATCATCAAAGCTGAATGAATTTTGGCATTTGTAACTAAACAGACTTTATCAACTAACCAGGGGCTCTAATCACTAATATTAATCATACTAACATAGGAGAAAATATATTTAGAGTTTGAAACAGACAACTTTTTTTTTTGAGATGACATCTTGCTGTGTTGCCCAGGCTGGAATGCAGTGGCTATTCACAGGTGCAATCATGACGTATAGCCTCAAGTTCCTGGCCCCAAGCAATCCTCCTGCCTTAGACTCCCAAGTAGCTGGGACTACAGACCTGTGCCGCTGAACCTGGCACTTTAAACAAGTTTTTATTTATATTTTATATATTATTTAATTTTTTTTCAGACAGGGTCTCTCTTGTCCCGGCAGGAGTGTACTGGCGTGAACATGGCTCACTCCAGCCTTGATCTCCTGGGCTCAAGTGATCCTCCTACCTCAGCTTCCTGAGTAGCTGGGACTACGGTCACACGCCACCATGCCCGGCTAATTTTTGTATTTTTTGTAGATAGAGGGTTTTGCCATGTTGCCGGGCTGGTCTCCGGAGCTCAAAGGATCTGCCCCTACCCCTCTGCCTCCCAAAATGTTGAGATTACAGTCCTGAGTCACTGCACCCAGCTGAAACAACTTTTAAATAAATGTTTTACTCTAATTTTGTGTTTATAAGAAATTTTATATATATATATATATATATATTTTTTTTTTTTTTTCTTTTGTGAGATGGAGTCTCTCTCTGTCGCCCAGGCTGGAGTGCAATGGTGTGGTCTCGGCTCACTGCAACCTCCGCCTCCCGGGGTCAAGATTCTCTTGCCTTAGCCTCCCGAGTAGCTGGGATTACAGGCGCCCGCCACCATGCCTGGCTAATTTTTGTATTTTTAGTAGAGACAAGTTTCACCATGTTGGCCAGGCTGGTCTTGAACTGCTAACCTCGTGATCTGCGTGCCTCGGCCTCCCAAAGTGCTGGGATTACAGGCACGAGCCACCGTGCCTGGCAAAATATGTTTTTAAAACATAAAACTCTTGAAGTATTTTTATAATTTTTATACTTAAAGCACTTGCACAAAATAGAGGCTTTGCAGAATTTGATTCCTAGTTCTGTTATGTACCCTCTGTAAGATTGAGGGAGACATTCCTGAAATAAAACATGCTGTTTATCCTTGTGTTACATTGGCCAGAATATTTTTATTTTTATTTTTTAAAAATATCCTATTGAGTGGCCCATATGGGGATTAGCCGCCCAAATATTGGCCAGACTTTGATCACAGGGCCACAAGAATAAGTTCAACTAGGGAATGTTTTCTCTTCCAAACTGTAACATAAAATTGGGGTCCTATTTTTAGGTGGAAAGAGAAAATGAATGGGCTTTTCTATAGGGGATACATTTAAATTTCTTTTGAAACTTAGTAGGGAAAAAGTTAGAAGCTTCTCCAGTAAATAATGCTTGTTACTATGGAAAGCATGTTCTTATGGAATGCTTGTTCCTATGTAGAAATTAAGATAAAGAGGTAACTTAATTTAATTCTATGTAAAATCAGTGATTTGTTTCTGTGTATGAAGCTGAATATCTTGTCTTTGTGGTTGTGTGCAGCAGAGGGAAGTGCTTCAACATTCCTCGGAGGGGAGGTGTTGGAATAATGACCCTAGAGCAGTAGTTTCCAAACCTTAAGTCACATAAATATTAATTGGGGTGTTTATTGAAATTGCAGATTCTCGAGACCCATCCCTTGGTATATTTGATAAAGGAACTTGCAGTGTACTTTTTAAGTATAAACATCCAGGTGATTATGGTGCTTGTTGTTGATTGCTGTGTTGGATTGTTGGAAACTTTGCTTTGGAGTAATTAATACAAATGACTTTAAGGCTCTCCTGAACCTTTTAGATGCATTGCTGAATATAATTGTGTTTTCTCCCACTTAAATATGGGAAATGAGAGAAATGGGATCAGAAATAGCTACTGAGTCTTTCAGTTTAGCAGTTAAGTAAAGTGGTCATATTATAACTGCCATTACAAGTAGCGCATCGGGAGAAATGATTCGAGGTATGAAAGGTGGGATGCAAGTTAAGACTTCATTTTTAGATTGTGCTGATTTTAAGATACCTTTGAGAAATATAGTCAGCAAAATCTCTGATTAGGCAGTTAGATGTCACAGATTTGGGGACCTGATGAGGCAGTTAGAGTCACAGATTTGGGGACCTTTTGTTCTTTTTTTTTGAGATGGAGTCTCGCTTTGTCGCCCAGGCTGGAGTGCAGTGGTGCAATCTGGGCTCACTGCAAGCTCCGCCTCCTGGGTTCACGCCATTCTCCTGCCTCAGCCTCCCGAGTAGCTGGGACTACAGGCGCCCACCACCGTGCCCGGCTAATTTTTTTTTTTTTGTATTTTTAGTAGAGACGGGGTTTCACTGTGTTAGCCAGGGTGGTCTGGATCTCCTGACCTCGTGGTCTGTCCGCCTCGGCCTCCCAAAGTACTGGGATTACAGACGTGAGCCCTTGCGCCCGGCCTTGTTCTTAAACAGTTAATAGCATGGAAGTGGGATGAGATTGCTTAGGACAAAGGATACATGGCAAGGAAATACCAACTTTTCTTTTGCCCACCATGAGGAGATAATTACCCTTCTGTGTCTTTTTTTATTTTCCTACCAGATTTGAAAATTTTTTTATTATTGTACTTTAAGTTTTAGGGTACGTGAACACAGCGTGCAGGTTTGTTACATATGTATACATGTGCCATGTTGGTGTGCTGCACCCATTAACTCATCATTTAGCATTAGGTATATCTCCTAAGGCTATCCTCCCCCCTCCCCCCCAAACTTGAAAATTTAATCCTAGTTTTGTTATAATGTGTTTGGTATGTTAATATTATGTAGTAGTTTCAGGAAATTTTTAATGACAGGTATATATTGTAGCTGTATTATATATATTGTAGCCATATACACAACAGTGATTTAAACTTTAATTTTACCCTTATATTGTTTCATTGTTTTGTTACATAAAGTTTATCCTAAAGCTGCCTCCTTACATATTTTAAGTCCAGCCTAAAGGTTTTTCTGTACATGGCGAACTATAACAAGTGGAAGTATAAACAGACCGCAGCCTACTCTTGTGCCAAAGACTAAATTTTGGCTGAATCAAATGTAGCCAACTGTTCAAATAAGGCAAATACCAACCTGTAACCAATCCAGCTGTTTATCTCACTTCTGTTTTCTGTATATCACTTTTCCTTTTTCTGTCTATAAAAATTCCACCACAGGGCTGCGCTGGAATGTCAGAGCCTACTCTGGCTGGCTCTGTGATTCGTGAATCACATTCCTTGCTCAGTTAATCTCCTTTAAATTTAATTCAGCTGAAGTTTTTCTTTTGTCACGTTGCTGCCACCCTTTTTAATGCCTAACCCACCTTTGACAGCTCTATTTTGAACCTTATTTAACTTATTATTTATTAGTAAGCCTTTAGATCCATAAAATGTCTTTGGTCAGAATATGTAAACAACCATTTAGCTGGGTATAGAATTCTTTCTAGTCAACAGCCTTTTCACTTAAAGTGCTATGTATAGGCCTTGCTTTACAGTTACGTGGTTTTATATTATCGAAAATTCTGAGGCCAGCCTACATTTTTTGTTTGTAAATAGCTGTTTTTTTTGGTGTGTGCACAAAAGATTTTTCTTTATTTTTACATTATGAATGTAAATGTGAAAATGTGTACAATATGAATATTGTTTTCTGTAATCCTTTATCTGCAGGCCACTTTTCTCTTTTCTGTTAATGTCAACAAATATGTTGAATCTTTGACCTTGAGTTCTGTTGGTTCTTTATTCTTTTTCTCTTCATTTGGAGGATTTGAATTTTCCTGCTCACTTACTTTTCATGTGTATTTGATTTGTGCTGTTTCTGTGATTTGTGAGGTTTTGCATTCTTCAGTGATAGTATTTGTTTGCTTCTGTTATCACATTTCAGCTCCCCCTCTTAACTCTGTTTTGCTAATGGAATCCCTTGATCCTAGAATTCATCTTGATTTTATTGAGCACAAAGGACTGTGTTTAAAACTTATGTCTGCTTTCTGTACTTACTGTTTTTAGAAACTTTATATCTTTTTTCTTCTAAAAAATATTAAATATAATAAAATTGTAAATTCCCTTGACCTGCCAGTTTATACTCAAGCCCCCTCTCTCCCTCTCATTACTGAATCACTGATTGGTTGTCCCTATAAGACATTTTCCATATTGTCATAATTGAAATTATGTACTATATGATCTTTTAAGACATTTATCTTTCACTCAGCATGGTTGTCTTTGCAATTCATCTATGTCGTTGTATAACTCAATTCTTTGTTCCTTTTTATTACTAGGTAGTTTTCTATTACATGGATGGACGACCATTGTGTCTGTTCCATTCATCCTTTGAAGGATATTTGGGGTGTTTTCCTTTTGGGGGTAATGTAAATAAGGCTCCTATAAAAATTTATGTATACTTAAAATATGTATATTTTTAAATCATACAATAAAATTCACTTTTGGGGGGGTGTACAGCTCTAGGAATTTTAACATATGTAGATTTGTGTAACCACCCTATCAGGATACAGAACAGTTTCGTCATCCCCCACACCCTCCCTTATATACTAGCCTTTTGTTTTTCCATGCTTCCCCCATGCCTAAGCCCTGACAGCCACTCATCTGGACTCATAATTTTGTAATCTCCTTTGTGGTTGCAGAGAGGCTTCAGGACTGTCTTTGGGCTTTTTGTGTTTTGTCATTGAACCAGTAAGAGGATCATTGAGTTTAGTTATTTGTCTCAAAATGGGTAGTTTTACCCTCCCCACCCCATTTCTTTCATTGCATGGTGCTAGTTGCATATACCTTTCTCTTTGCAAATGGGGAGATGGGAGAGTCATGCTGTAAATTGATTTTACCAGTTAAGCGATTCACCAGCCTGTGGAGATTTAAAAGGGAAAGCCAGTATAATGGGTTGTGCTAGGTATTTGACTGACCCTTAAGTTTGAAACCACTGTGTTAGGAACCAGTTTTCCTTGCTTGTTAGCTGGTTAGCATATAGGGTACGATGTGTTTTTGTCCAGTTTTCTTCCTGGTACTTTTAGCCTTGTGTAGACAGAATTTGTATTTTCATTTGTAGATTTTCTCTTTGATATGCTTGTGCTTGCATTTGGACTTCCCAGCATAGCTGCTTTCAAATACTTCGGTCATTTTAGTGCTGAAGGAAGGATGTGTTGCCTGTCTATTCTAGGTCCTTCTTCACTTCATTGAAAAGAACAGATTAGTGGTATTTTGCTAAGATTTTCTTTACTACTTATGCATTTTTTTTTTCAATAAAAGTAGCTGTAAGTCATTATTAGTGTCCAGTTTTAATATGGCCTTATCTGTCATGTATTTAGCTGGAATTTCTCAAAGCTTCTGGTATGTGGATGTACTATATCACCAAGTGAATATCTTGGAAACCTTCGGTAAAGGTTGGGTTTCTTAAACCCAACCTTGGGGGAGGCAGCACTAATTGCAAAAGACTGCTACATTTGATTAGATTAAAATCTGTCCATCAAAAGATGCTTTTAAAAAAGTTTAAGAGGCCTGGCTGGGCATGGTGGCTCACGTCTGTAATCCCAACACTTTGGGAGGGAGGCCCAGGCGCATGGATCGCTTGAAGTCAGGAGTTTGATACCAGCCTGGCCAACATGGTGAAACTCTGTCTCTACTAAAAATACAAAAATTAGCCGTGCATGGTGGTGCGTGCCTGTAGTCCCAGCTACTCGGGAGGCTGAGACAGGAGAATTGGTTGAACCGGGGAGGTGGATTGCAGTAAGCCAGGATTGCACCACTCCACTTCCAGCCTGGGTGACAGAGCTAGACTCCGTCTAAAAAAACAAAAAAAGCAGCAACAGCAGCCATGTTTTTTAAAAGACTAAAAGAAATTTGAACTTAACTGACTAAAGATTTGTATTAAGAGTATATAAGCTAGTGTGGTGGTACATGCCTGTATTCACAGCTACCCAGGAGGCTGAGGCAGAAGGATTGCTTTATCCCAGGAGTTTGAGACCAGCCTGAGTAGCACAATGAGAACCCATCTCTAAAATAAACGAATATATTTTTAAAAGAATATATATAGAAATTCTGTGAATTAATTTAAGAAAAGATAACCAATAGAAAAATAGTCAAAGATGTGAATAGGCATTTAATGAGAGGAAAAACATGTAGCTGATAAGAATATAAAGGCTTACTAAAAATGAGGGAATATGAGTCAGGACTACAGTGAGAATATTTTATATCCATTCATTTGGCAAAATTAAGAAGTTTGACAGTATCAAGTATTGGAAAGATTGTAGATCAACAAGACCTCTTACACAGTTGCAAATGAGAATCTAAATTGATAAAGCCACTCGAAGAAGCAGTTTTGTATTTTCCTGTAAAGTTGAACATAATCTACTTTATAATTCAGCAGTTGTTTTCTGGGATACATACCTAGTAGAAACTTTCATGTATAAGAATGTTAGGAGCAATCAATAGTTTTTTTTTCAAAAAAAAAATGGCAGCAGTTCAAATGTCCATCACTAGGAAAATGGCCAAATATATTGGTGCCAAGACAGTATAATAGAATAGTTAAACTGTAGTTACATGCAAAAGTATTGGTAACTATACTTTTGCTTCATCTTTTTGGTTGTAAATAAACTTTTTGGGAGAGGCCGGGCATGGTGGCTCACGCCTGTAATCCCAGCATTTTGGGAGGCCAATGCGGGTGGATCACCTGAGGTCAGGGGTTCGAGATCAGCCTGGCTAACATGGTGAAACCTCTTTTCTACTAAAAATAAAAAAAATTAGCTGGGCGTGGTGGCACACACCTGTAATCCCATCTACTCAGGAGGCTGAGGCAGGAGAATCACTTGAACCCAGTAGGCGGAGGTTGCAGTGAGGCGAGTTTGTGCCATTGCACTCCAGCTTGGGCAACAAGAACGAAACTCTGTCTCAAAAAACAATAAAAGTAAAAAAAATATAAATTTGGGGGGGAATAAGAATATGTGAAACATTCATACCTTTTATCCAGATTCACTTATTATTAACATGCTTCCCCATCTGCTTTATGGTTCTTTTGAACCACTTGAGATAATTTTCTCCCAAAAAACTGTAGTGTTTTTTTCCTATAGGAAAGAATAAGGGTATTATCTTGCATAACCATAATATTCTGTCAGATGATCATGGAATTGCTTATTGCTTTCTTCTAGTAGCAAATCCAGTCTAGGATCAGGTAAAGGATCTAACTTGTTACAACAGTTTTGAATAATAAGTTTAAAAGGGTTATACTAACCTGCCTTCCCCAAGTTTGGGGAGATTTTAACTAAAATTTACATTGAGGTCTATAGTTACTGTATCTTTCATTTCCTTCCTATGTTCATGTTTTTCTTTAAATTCTTGAGCTTGATTATGACAACAAACAAGGACTTTAAAAACCTAATTTCATCTCTTGTCATTGCTAGATATTTTTTATTGACTGATTATTTTGGCAACAGGAGTTCCTCAGCTTGCCTTGCCAGCCAACAAGGCTCTTCCTGTGGAGGAGCCAACCTGTCATATCCTGTCTGCTTATATAAAACTTGAAATGTCAGGCCCTCTATTTTAGAGTGAAGGGTATTGGTGAAGCTTCAAATTGTAGGAGAAATCCATGCTAGTTAGTATTTGTTTTACATTTAAAAACATAATTTTGATATATTTGAGTAAAATCAAGCTTGATGAATGAATAACCAATACGCCATTAAAAGAAGTAGTAATTCCGGGAGTGGAAGATAATTAAAAATACAAAACAAAATTGTAATTTGTATTGTTAGGAAGGATTCCTGTGTAAAAAAGAACAGAAAACCAGAAAGCGTTATTGGAAATTAGAAACATAATTATCAGAATTTAAAAATCTGAGTAACCAGATTAATAAAATGTCATGTTTTAGATCCAGTTGATGATCTGAAACTTCAGATTAGAGAAAAATTTCAAATGTGCAGCAATAGAGATGAAAATACAGAACGGGAAAGATGTGATGGAAAGAGAGGTGCTCCAGTATTTGTCTAAAAGAGTGTTAAAAGAATACAGGAAACAATAATCAAAAGGAGGAATGATTAACGAAAACAGATAAATATTTTCAGATGGAATGGGAGGAATACATGAGCCCAGGAGTTCAAGACTACCCTGGGCAACATAGTGAGACCCTGTATTTACGTGTGTGTGTGTGTGTGTGTGTGTGTGTGTGTGTGTGTGTGTGTGTGTGTGTCAGGGTCTCACTCCCATTGCCCAGGCTGCAGTGCAGTGGTGTGATCATAAGTTCACTGCAGCCTCGACTTCCCAGGCTCAGGTGATTCCTCCACCTCAGTCTCCCAAGTACCTGTGACTACAGGTATGCGCCACCATGCCCATCTAATTTTTCCTTGTTTAGTAGAGACAGGATTTTGCCATGTTGTCCAGGTTGGTTTAGAACTTACAGACTCAAGCGCTGTGCCCGCCTCGGCCTCTCAAAGTTCTGGGATTACAGGCATGAGTCACCACACCTGGCCTTTACAAAAAATTTAAAAATTAGCCAAGTGTGGTGGCAAGTGCCAGTATTCCCAGCTACTTGGGAGGCTGAGTTTGGAGTATTGCTTGAGCCCGGGAAGTTGAGGCTGCACTTAGCTGTGATTGCGCCACTGAACTCCAGTTTGGGTGACAGAAGTCTGTCTCTTAAAAAAAAAAAAAAAGACTGGGCATGGTGGCTCAACGCCTGTAATCACAGCACTTTGGGAGGCTGAGGCGGGAGGATCACTTGAGGTCAGGAGTTTGAGACGAGCCTGGCCAACATGGTGAAACCCTGTCTCTACTAAAGATATAAAAATTAGTGAAGTGTGCTGGCAGGCACTTGTAATCCCAGCTACTCAGGAGGCTGAGGTAGGAGAATCACTTGAAACCAGGAGGCGGAAGTTGCAGTGAGCTAAGATGGCGCCACTGCACTCCATCCTGGGCGACAGAGCAAGACTCCGTCTCATAAAAAAAAAAAAAGGAAAAGAATAATAAAGGACAAAGACAAAATCTTAAAAGCTTCCTGAGTAAAAGACAAATTACCTACGAAGAAAGGAGAATCAGACTGTCATCAGAATTCTATAACCCTGGATACTCAAATTTAAAATCTTATATTTGGGTTGAGAGGGGTGGAGAGGAGTGGTTTATGGTATTATACCTGTAAAGATGAATGTTTAGTTATATCAGTGAGGTGGATTGGAGGGTCGAGGGAGTAAAAGAAATGTAGACTTAAAAGAGCTTAGCCACGTACTGTTCATGAAAACCATACTTAAAATGTTTCAGCAGAATGAAAAATAATTCAACAAAGAACAACAACCCATAGCACTTGGTTATACTAGAACAAATATCTCTCAGCAGGGACCCTATGTGCATTTTATGTCACACAGGTTGACATTGTTTATAGAGGATCAGAACTTTTGGCCATCTCATCCTGCCTACTTAATTGGCATTATGGTCCTTCACACCGGACAATGTGGGCCCTTGGTTGGGAACCACTGACCTTGGAGAATTGAAGGAAGTTAAAAAGAAATAAAATTTCTAGATAGCCTTTGTCGTATTGGAAGATAACCTTTGAAAGAGCAGGATTGGCTTTGCTCTCTGCTGAATCCCTAGCACCTAGAAAAATGCCTAGCACACGGTAGGTTTTAAGTAGACATTTGTTAAAAGTGGAAATGCTTTGAAGAATCTCTTCCCATTTGCAAAGTATGAATGTCTGTAGGATTTTTTCTTCTTTATAGGTGTAATCGCTGTGTTACTTGATCATTGAAGTTACATAAAATGCTATTGGTTTTTTTCATATGTAGAAATGGACAGTAGGATATAAAAGATTTAATTATATTTAGAACAGAATGTTATGAGATGGAATGGGAAGAGTTTAAAGAAGAGTAAATCACTTATTTTCTGATCTTTCTGACAGCAACATAATTGTTTAAAGATATATCAAGGAACAGTACCTTAAGCATATTGTTTCAAATCATAAGCACAGCCACTGGAATAATTAAAAATAGTGTGACTTGTAGTACGGGAGAAGTGGGATATACCATATTCACTGTGATATGGTAAATTACTCATTATGTACAATGGGAATTGATAGCATCTGAATTGATAAGCAATTTTTGTATTAGTATGCTGTTTAAATTTATAATGGCAACCCCTCAGAGGAACTGAATAATAGAAGGGAAAAGAAAACTAATAAAAATCCTGAGTATATTTGTCCAGTATAAATTCAAATAATCTGCATAGCAGTATCTACTTTTGACTATTGAGGTGATTCTTTCTTTTGAAATTTTTCCATTGTTGTAGTGAATGTGAGTCATTTAAATCCTCCTGTATTCCTTCATTCTTGTAAATCTTCATTAATTAGGAAACATAATCCGAGACTATTTTTGGTTCAGTTGCTCTTTTAATTCCACATAGGAATAATTAGAGTTTTCAATTGCCTATAACATTGAGATAAACTTTCAAATCATGGCATTACCTATTCCTCCATAAAGAGATGGAGCCCTACAGTTTATGCAGAAATAAGCAAGGCGTAATTATAGTAAAATTGCTAGAATTTTCTGTGTATTTTAGTTCTTTATGCTGTTACATAGTTGGTCATTTATTTCTTTTCTCTTTTTCTTTTCTTTTCCTTTCCTTTCCTTTCCTTTCTTTTCCTTTTCCTTTCATTTTTCCTTTCTCCTTTCCTTCCCGTTCCCCTCCCCTCTCTTTTTCTTTCCAGAGCCTTGCTCTGTTGCCCAGGCTGGAGTGCAGTGGCACAATCTGGGCTCACTGCAGTCTCCACCTTCGGGATTCAAACGATTCTCGTGCCTCGGCCTCCTGAGCAGCCAGGACTACAGGTGTGCGCCACCACGCCCGGCTAATTTTTGTATTTTTAGTAGAGATAGGGTTTCACCATGTTGGCCAGGCTGGTCTTGAACTCCTGACCTCAGGTCGTCTGCCCACCTTGGCCTTCCAAAGTGCTGGGATTATAGACTTGAGCCACCGTGCCTGGCCAAGTTGGGCATTTCTGAAGATTTAAGTTTTAGTTCTTGATGCAGTTTTTTTCATATTTGGAATAACTTTGAGATGAGATGATGTTAGGTCTATCTCAGAGTACTCAAGTTTGTGTTAACATAGAAGAAATTACTTCAAAAGTAGTTATACCTATGACAACAGCAAACATTTCCCTGGCAGTTTTTAATAAAGTGGATTGAAGTCTATTACCCTTTGGTAAATTTTTCTGTGGCTATAGTTCTCTGTTGCTGAAAAAGTTGATTATAATTAACAGAAACAGATTTAATATATAAAATCTACTTTTGTAAAATTTGAAGAATGTTTTTCTAGAAAGTAAAGTTGGGCCCAGGATGTAACATATTTGATACAATAAACTTTTATGTAACATATTTAATTAAATTATTTAATTAAATAATGTAACATTTGATTAAGTAATTCCTTGATAAAAACATTGATATTTTGAATAGTCAAGATGATTGAGTTTTTACTGTAGTAGTACTCTATTCTGAACTTGGTAAATATTTTTTATGAGTTAGAATTGGAAAGGGGGTGCTTCAGTTAACATATTGATTTGTTTTTATTTTTTCTCAGATTATTAATAGTGGTGATGTTCCAATGCTGATAACTTTATCAAGTTAATCATAGATCTTTGGGAGATACTTCTTCCATACTATAATTGTGAGGTCATAAATTGGACAGAATTTCATTTATAGTCATTTCTTGGTATATACAGGGGATTGTTCCAGGACCCCTGCGAATACCCAAAATCTGCACATACTCAAGTTCCGCAGTCGCTTCTCCCTCCATATAGGCATGTTTTACATCCCTTGAATACTGCATTTTTTTTTTTTATCTCTTTCGTTGAAATAATTCGTTGTAAGTGGACTCCTGCAGTTCACACTAGTGTTGTTGAAGGGTCAGCTGTGTTTCTTTTTCTTCAGCAAATACATGATAACTTGAGTAGCAATATATTTAACCTTAGGTGGATATGAAATATCTTATGTTTCCAGAAATAATTTAAATTATTGAATTATTCCTGTTTAATAGTTTATTTTAAATGTGACATGCAGTTTCTTAATTTAAGGGATGTGTGTCCAAGGAAAGAATATTTTTTCATGAATAGAGAGCTGTAGTTACTGAAGATAAGAGTTATTCTTCCATAAGGGTCATTTGAGGTGCTTAACTGACTTTACCTGTTTCTTGGAATGGCTTGAACATTTTTTTTAATTTATAAAAATCTGCTGGGTATTTTACCCTACTCACACATGAATACTGTTGAAGTTGTGGAAAGATATCACAGCTCCATTCTCTGTACTTTGGCCTTTGTTGTATTAAATGAGTAGAGATAGTGTTTGGTCTGTTGTGCATTGCTGTCTCAGTTACTTATGACTGTCTAATAGATTTCTCCAAAACTCATTGGCTTAAAACATACAGTTTACAGTTTTTGCATGTCAGAAATCTGGGCACAGCTTGTCTGGGTCCTCAGCTTTAGGGCCTCTCACAAGGCTGCAGTCAAGGCTGGGCTTGAGGTCTCATTGTGAATACTCTGCTGGTGAAAAATCTGCGCCCAGACTCATGGTTGTTGGCAGAATTCGGTTTCTCAAGCGTTGTTGGACTAAGAGCCTCAGTTCCTGTTGGCTGTATGCCAGAGACTGCCTATACTGTGTTCCTTGCCACAGGGACTTGCCCACAGGAGGCTTGCTTCATCAAAGTAAGCAAGCTGAGAGGGCAATAGAGTAAGCTGAGGAGGCAGTAGCTACCAGGACAGAAGTCACAGTCTTTGTAACTTAATTACAGAAGTGACACTCTGTTGCCTCGGCTGAATTTTTTTTTTTAATTTCTTAAATTTCTTTTAATTTTATTTTTATTTTTAAATTTAATTTTTTAATTTCTTTCATTTTTCTTTTCTTTTCTTTTCTTTTTTTTTTTCCTTATTCTTTAATTTGAGATACTGGGGATTGAACCCCTGCTGAATTCTGTTGATTAGAAGCAATTCACTCATTGGGTCCAGGTCACACTGAGGGGAGGAAATTTATAAGGGTGTGAATACCTGGATGCAGAGACCATTGTGGTACTGCCTGCCACAACTCTTTTGAACCTTTTTATGGGTGGACCATATGGTTATATCAAATCATGGTACCTGGTTTGAATTTTTGGTGGTCTGGCAGTGTTTGTTATGATTATCAGGTCTTCAAATTTTTATTTGTAAACTGAAAAATTAGATTAAAGCCTTACTCAATTTAAAACATATTATCTTTATTTCTAGCAAATACAGTTTTGATTGGGAGTCTCAAGGTGTCAAGGTGAATTTTTAAGATTGGCCTTGAATTATAATATGTAGGATTTCATAATAAAGTCAAGACAGGCATTCAGAGCCTAGGGTATTGTGATATGTTGAAGTAATCTAAAATAGCTAAAACTTAGGAAGGGGAGGCAGTACAGAAAAAGAGATAAAGTTGGAAAGATGAATCACAAGTTGAAGAAATTGTTATTCAGCAGGCATTTTTGAACATGCTAGACACTTAAGGGATAGAGCTCATTAAGGAAATTTCTGTCTTCAAGGAGCTAAAGTCTGATAGTATTGAGGAATCATTTTTAAAGTTTTTAAGGAAGTTACATACAAATTAGATATATTGAAGTGTCACTTTAGAAATATCTAAGCCTTCAGTCAAACAAGGATTGCAAAAAGTAAGGGAAATATCTAAGTCATTGCATGTGTTATATAGAGATTTACAGCCAGGTGTGGTGGCTCATGCCTGTGATCCCAGGATTTTGGGAAAGTGAGGTGGGAGGATTGCTTGAGGCCAGGAGTTCAAGACCACACTGGCCAACACAGACCTTGTTTCTATATTTAGAATAAAAACTAAATAAATAAAAATTTACATTATGTTTCAATTACATAGGAAATTATGTGAATGCCAGTAAAACCTTTATTTTACTACTGTTCCTTCATTTTGTTAACAGTTAGCATAAGTAACATTATATGCATAAAATTGTACTTACTGTTGATCTCTAGTTAATAAATATAACTTACCAGATGTTGAGTTAATCATTTTCATTGTAGAGAATCCTCACCAAACTTTACATTGCACTCTAATTTCTGAGTGAAATTGACTTCACTGTTTGTGGCAGAAAGTTCTGAATTTATTGAAAGATGATTCAACTCTGGTATTGTCTGCATTTGACACGCTTGATGTACTTTTTGCTGAATTAGAAATAACGTGAGGGAATTAAAGCATAGTGAAAATCTACAATTAGAGAACTAGGCTATAAAAGCTATTAGTGAACAATTCTGCATGTGAAAAACAGTCTAGAATATAATAATTATTTTTATTTTATCAAAAAGAGCCCAAAGTTTGGCATCCCAAATAGAATTGCATATGCATTCCTTTGCTTGGCTTTAAGAGCCTCTGTTAGCAGGTCTTTTCTCCTGAGATTTCTCCCTGCACACATCTTGTATTCTAATCAACTTGTGTCACCATATATTTAGATCCTGCATGTTCTTTTCTTAACTGTGTTCCCTCATTCAACAGATAAATAATAAAGGGTACCGTAAGCCACCAAAGATAAATAACCCTTTGTAGAACTCAGTCTACTTAGGAAGCCAAATGTTTATTTCCTTTCTGGATAATTTTGCAATGCTAGAGCCTCATTAAAATGTAAATGTAAGTTTAAGAAATCTGAAGAGTGGATTTCCGAAACAGAACCTCTCCATCCCCAAAACATGATTTTCCTTTCCCTTGATAACTATATAGTTTTGAAATTAGTTTTACAGTTCAGAATTGGTTTGTTTCCTTTACAGTTTTGTCTTTTGCTTTTTTAATGCCAAAGGATCCGTCCTGTTCTTGGGACAGTGCATGCTAGAAGCTTATCTAAGTATTATAGCACTTTAAAGGTGGATATATGTGCAGGCTTTTGAGCAGCTGGGGTTTTATCCATCTGTTACTGCCCTTGTTCTACTCTTTCTTTTTTTTTTTTTTTTTTTTGAGATGGAGTCTTGCTGGAGTGCAATGGCACGATCTTGGCTCACTGCAACCTCCGCCTCCTGGGTTCAAGCGATTCTCCTGCCCCAGCCTCCCGAGTAGCTGGGATTACAGGTGCCCGCCACCACACCCAGCTAATTTTTTGTATTTTTAGTAGAGACGGGTTTTGACATGTTTGTCAGGCTGGTCTCAAACCTCTGACCTCAGGTGATCCATCTGCCTCAGCCTCCCAAAGTGCTGGGATTACAGGCATGAGCCACCACACCTGGCCCTTGTTCTACTCTTTAGCATGAATTTTTTTTAGACCTGTCAGCCAGCCACCTATGCAGATTTCATTCCTGGTAAGTCATTAATTTTCCTAAAGAATTGAATCTATTAGATGTTTTAATTTCATTCTTCGTTTATGAACGTCGTCTTTTCTTGAAACATGCACACTGTGTTTTTTATTCTTTTCTTAATTTAAAAATACAGTCTGCTAGGCACGGTGGCTCATGCCTGTAATCCTATCACTTTGGGAGGCCAAGGCACGCGGATACCTGAGGTCAGGAGTTCGGGACCAGCGTGGCCATCATGGTGAAAACCCATCTCCACAAAAATACAAAAATTAGCTGAGCGTAGTGGCAGACGCCTGTGATCCCAGCTACTCGAGAGGCTTGAGGCACGAGAATCACTTGAACCTGGGAGGCGGAGGTTGCAGTGAGCTGAGATTGTGCCACTGCACTCCAGCCTGGGTGACGAGCGAAACTCCGTCTCAAAAAAAAAAAAAAATGCAGTCTGATATATTCCCTGGCTTTAACTGTTGGGTGAAGTTTCGGTAACACTTTTATCCTCATAAACAATAAGGATAAGCAGGACAACCATTAAAATAGTAATACCTTATAGAATATATATATACACACATACATATTTCTGCAATATGGTATTTGTTATTTGGTAGTTGTATGCAAGTTGTAGTTTACTAAATTTAGTGATTTTTTAAAAACTTTATTTTGAAATAATTTTAGATTTATAGAAATGTAGCAAAGATCACAGGGAATTTCTGTATATTCTTTATTCATTTTCCCTAATATTAACACATAATCATAGTACATTTATTTAAACTAAGAAATGAAGAAATGAACATTGGTACAATATTGTTAACTAAGTTACAGAGGTTTTCCACATTTTCCTAGTTTTCTCACTAATGTCTTCTTTTTCAAGATCTAGTCTGGACAGTAACATTGCATTTAGTTCTCATGTCTCCTTACTGTCTAAGCTGTTACAGTTTTTCCATCTTGCTTTGTTTCCCATTACATTTTTAAAGAGTACTTGTCAGGTATTTTGTAATATATCCCTCAATTTCAGTTTGGCTGATACTTTCTCATGATTAGACTGGGGGTTATGGATTTTTGAGAAGTATACCACAGAAGTGATATATCCTCTTCGTCTCATCATATATCTTATTACTAGTGATCTTAACTTCGATTGCTTAAAGTGGTGTCTGCTGGGTTTCTCCACCATAAAATGTTCTGTTTTCCCCTTTGTGTACTCTGTTCTTAGAGGCAAGTCATGCACTGTGCAGCCCACACTTGAGGAAATCAAGCCCCACCTACTGCAAAGAGGAATATCAAAGACTTTGTGACATTTTTTGTTGTTTATCACCCTTCTGTTTGTTCTTTTTTCTTCTGCTGGAATATTCATTTTTGTCTTGGATCTATCCTGTCATTATTTTTCCTTTGTGCTTTCCATTTCTTTATTCTTGCTCTGTGATGTGAGATATTTCTTGGATTTAATATCCTACTCCACAAATGAGGCAGCGACCATTTCTTCCTTAATTAATCTACTGAATTTTTCAATTTGAAAATCAAGATTCTTAGCTACAAAATTTTTTGTGTGTTTGTTGCAATTTTGCTCTTGTTGCCCAGGCTGGAGTGCCATGGCGTGATCTCGGCTAACCGCACCCTCCACCTCCTGGGTTCACGTGATTCTCCTGCCTCAGCCTTCCCAGAAACTGGGATTACAGGCATGCGCCACCACGCCCAGCTAATTTTGTATTATTTAGTAGAGACGGGGTTTCTCCGTGTTGGTTAGGATGGTCTCGAACTCCTGACCTCAGGTGATCGGCCCACCTTGGCCTCCCAAAGTGTTGGGATTACAGGCATGAGCCACCGCGCGCCTGGCTTGTTTGTTGCATTTCGAAGCAAGTGTCTGATTGCTGCTTTTTTCAGATGTTCACTGCCTTCTTCAGCAGTTCCGTTTTATTGTTATTTATGTTCTCAGTGTTTATTCTTCTTTTCCTTTTGAATGCTATGGCCTTTTAGATACACAGTGACTTTTTCCCTTGTGGCTCATTTAGGCTCAGATCTGGTTACTGAAATATTGCTAATGGTGATAAACCTACCGGACATTACAAGGAAAATAAGTCATTTATCTGTCTTGTCTTGTTAAGGACATGTGGTAGGCTCCTCTTAGGACATTGAAGAAAGTCTTGGTTTTCAGGCTGTTTCCTAGTTTGAAGACTAGGGAAGTCTTAGTTCATTTGTTAACCTCTGTGAAAAAGACAGGAGTTGGCAGTAAACTTCCTTCTGGGCTCATTTCCATATGACCAATTCCAATCTTTGCTCTAGGATCCTATGCTGGTGTCCAGTGTATTTGCTTAGTTCACGGTGGGGAAGAAGCCCTGTACTACTCAGTTTTTCCTCAAGAGATTCAGCCCTCAAATTTCAGAATCTGTCTAAAGTGTCTTTTTCTAAACTATAACTAGGGGCTTAGTCCTTCTCCGGGTGTATGGGATCGTGGCTATTTTTGTGTAATTTAGGTTTCCTTTATCCCCAAGTTACTTTCCAACAACATACCAGCACATGTAATTATGATGTTAACTATACAGTACCTCATTTTGTAATAACATCAGAAGTTAATGATATCACTGATAGCTCATCCTTCCTTCCTTCCTTCCTTCCCTTTCTTTCTTTCTTTCTTTCTTTCTTTCTTTCTTCCTTTTTTTTTTTTTTTTTTTGACGGGATCTGACTCTGTTGCCCTGGCTGGAGTGCAGTGGTGCAATCTTGGCTCACTGCAACCTTCACCTTGTGGGTTCAAGCAATTCTCCTGCTTCAGCCTCCTGAGTAGCTGGGATTACAGGTGTATGCCACCATGCCTGGCTGATTTTTGTATTTTTAGTAAAGACAGGGTTTCCCCATGTTGGCTAGGCGGGTCTTGAACTCCTGACCTCAGGTGATCCACCTGCCTCAGCCTCTCAAAGTGCTGGTATTACAGGCGTGAGCCGCTGCACCCGGTCACTCATCATTTCTTAGTCTCACACTTCTAGTGGTCTGTAGCTGATAGTATGCCCATAGATACTGTGTTAAAATATTTTAATAGTAACACTGTCGGGCACAGTCCATCTTGCTAATATAAATGTGGGGTTTTTTTGGTCTTAAAGCAGAGGTTCTTTAAAAATGGATCATAAACTTTTGGAGGATTGGAGGTCTGTTGATGAACTTTTTACCATGCACTGTGAACTTTCAAATTTGTATTCCATCTGGACCTTTTTCTCCTGTCTGCTAACTGATGTATCCAGTTGCCTATTTGACATCTTTATTTAGCTGTCTCATAAGCAGCCTAAATTTAGTGTAACTCCTGTTTTGTTTTGTTTTTTGAGACGGAGTTTAGCTCTTGTTGCCCAGGCCAGAGTGCAATGGCGTGATCTTAGCTCACCGCAACCTCCGCCTCCCGGGTTCAAGCGATTCTCCTGCCTCATCCTCCTGAGTAGCTGGGATTACAGACGTGCCACCATAGCCAGCTAATTTTGTGTTTTCAGTAGAGACGGGGTTTGTCAGGCTGGTCTAGAACCCCCGACCTCAGGTGATCCGCCTGCCTCAGCCTCCCAAAGTGCTGGGATTACAGGTGTGAGCCACTGTGCCTGGCCGTAACTCCTGTTCTTTTGCCTGCTCCAAACTTTATTTATCTTAGTAGAGGAGAGGGTATGACATCACTCTCCTTTCAGTTGCTTAGGCCAAAAGTTCTGGGCTCATCCTTGATACTCCTTTCTAACCCCTTAAAGTCTAATCCATCAGTAAGTCTTGTTGGCTTTGCTTTCAAATATATACTGAATCCAGGCACTTCTTAGTAACTCTACTAAAGTTGCTAATTAAAGTTATCATTAATTATGATTTAAATTTTTTGTCTTTAACATTCAGATTTATTGCCATATTAGCATGATTAACATTTTCATTTACTAATAATACAAATAAGTGTTCATGATATCTAGACTTCATTTTTTAAAAATCAGTAATTTCAGAGACTTTTCTTTTTTTTTTTCCCCTCTAAAACTTCAGCTTTTGATTTTGTTTCTCTTTTCTAATTTCCATTATGATGTTTTGGAGACTGTTAGAATCGTGTTTTAGAAATTCCAAACATGAGTTTTTTTCCTTGTTGTCTGTTTTGTTTCCAAAATTGATGTCAGGAAATGTGATCTGTTTACTAATTCTTTGGCATTTACTAAGATTCACTTGATAGTTGTTGATTGTATACCTTGGTAAAATATGTACCTTGTAATTATTTGTCTCAGTTTTCTGTATTCTGTATACTCAATCTGTATTTTTACTAATGTGTTAAGTTCTCCTGCTCTCTTAGAAATTTGTCAGCTTCTCCTTGTACTTGACAACTTATTAATATATTTAAAATTGTAGTTTTAGTGTAGTGTTGTTACAGCATTTCAAAAACTGTTATGTAGCATGTGGTGACCATTGTGTCTCCAACAGTGGTTTTGACTTTAAGTCCATTGTCTGATATTAGTATAGTTGTATGAGTCTTCATTTGCTTTGTGTTATTGTCTCTCTCTATTAGTCTTAACTTAGTTAAGACTTAAACTTAAACTAAGTTTCCTTAAGTTTTAGTTTTATTTCTTATAAATTATGTATAATGGGATTTTAAAGTTTCCTTAGCTAGTGTCTGGTGGTTTCATTGATGGGCCTACATTTATCGTGACTCCTAGTTTAAGTGTGTAAATGATACAAATGTTTATTTCCTACTCTCTTGTGCTTTCTAATCTAGATTTTTTTCAAACTCATTCTTCTTTTTCTGTCCTTTTGGGGTATTTTCTTTATTCTCCCCTTGTCCATTGAGTTGGAAGTTATGCGTTATATATATAGATGTATTATCTGTGTAATCTATATATTTTAGTGATTCATTTAAAGTACATAGTTGATTACAATTCAAACTGAAACAGCATAACACGTGGTCCTCATTGTTATGACTGATCATCTCACTGGCATTAAACTATTCTTTGTCTAACTTATCCTTAAGACGAGTTGCATTTTTTTCCTGTAGTTTCTAGGGCTCTTCATGGAGTTGAGAAATTTCTCTAAGTTTTGATGAGTTATTTTATGGGGAGAATGAGCAGATTGCCCTTACATCTTTTTACTTAATTTCTCTATGTATTTCGTATCTAGCTTATTAGAGTGCTTCCAAATTTCTCATCCAAAGCTATTTATTTCCTTTAGCAGTGAATTAAACTTTCTTTATGTTTCAACTGATTTGTGAAAAGTTGTAGGACCTTTGTAAAATTAAACTACAGCTTCACGGTACCAAATCCTTGTTTTATCTTTTCTTCCTTTGCTGATATTGTGGGATTTTTGTTTTTATTTACTCTCTTGAAATGTACTTAATCTAGCTAGCTCTGTTTTTGTTATTTTAGTCTTCCATTTCAATGTATCTCACCGATACTCGTTAGTCTATGAAATAGTTTCGTTTATAGTTATGTAGTAGGACATTTCTTTTGTTAGCTTTATGTATGAAATAATGGTCTTCAAGTTCCAGGAATGTATTAAAAATAAAAAGAAAGGACTTTTAGTAACAAACAGAACTGAGGTTCTCTTTGAAATTTATAATGCAGTTTTTAGGTGGTGTCACAGAGGATGGAAAACTAAATTGACCACTTGCAAAATATGATTTATATTTGTTACAGAACATGTTTTACTCATGCAAAAATAAAATGAGAGTAGCAAAAGCAAAGTGTGACAGTCTTTTAATGTGTTGAACACCAGTGGTTTTCAAAGTGCAGTGTCTAGACCAGCAGTCCAGAACCACCTGTGAACTTGTTAGAAATTCAGATTCTCAGGTTCCACGTCAGACCTCTGGGGCCCAGATGTGCCATCCAGGTAGGTGATTTTGATACTTGTTTTAGAACCACTAAGTTACACATTAAAACAAGGTTGTACAAACTACTTGATGTGTTCAGTTGATAGGCATGTACAGTGCTAGTCATTTTTTTCATCAGAAGTGTTACAGATAAATACTTGATTTCTAATAAACATTGTTTAACTCAGTTTAACTTTTGTTCAAGTAGTTTTTGCTTTTTAAAATAGGAATTATAATTTTTCTCCCAATTATGTTATAAGCCAGCATTCAACTGAATTTGTCTTAACACTCATCTTTTTTTTGTTGTTGTTGAGATGAAGTTTTGCTCTTGTTGCCCAGCCTGGAGTGCAATGGTGCGATCTCAGCTCATGGCAACCTCTGCCTCCTGGGTTCAAGCGATTTTCCTGCCTCAGCCTCCCCAGTAGCTGGGATTAGAGGCATCCGCCACCATGCCCAGCTAATTTTTGTATTTTTAATAGAGACGGGGTTTCATCATGTTTGTTAGGCTGATCTCGAACTCCTGACCTCAGGTGATCCACCTGTCTCGGCCTCCCAAAGTGCTGGGATTACAGGCATGAGCCACTGTGCCCGGCCTCAACTTACTTTTTAATGTGAAAAGTTATAGTGTGCTGAAAGAGAGTGTAAGATACGGAGGAAATTTGTGATTTAAAGTTTTTTTTATTAATCTGAAATCTTCATTGAATGCAATTGTACTGCAATTTAGTGTAACTTTTAACCTTTTTCTCCTACCCCTACCTCAGCCAATAGCTTTTAGTCTGACACCTCAAGATCAAAAACTCTTTGAATGGACTGAAAAGATGTTATTACATTCTTATCATAAACAAACAATAGGGATGTGGAGAGGATCTATACTCTCCTGAAATAGGTCTTTGTGTTTGAGAGTTCTTTATTTAAAATGATTTGTGGTAATAATCTCACCATGGTATATAGAGGTAATTATCAATTGTTTTTAATTACTTGAATTAGTACTTGAACTTTATGTGGAGATGATTTACATTGTATGTGCATATAGCTTAAATATTTAAATAATGAGTTTTTCATTGTAATTCTTTTTTTTTTTTTTTTTTTTCAGGAGAGAAATAGAAACAAACAATAACTGTATGAAGATGTCCTGTTAAATTTACAACACTAACGATGTAGACTCTGGAAATGCCTAATAAGTCAAAGAAGACGTATTAAAGCTTTTTTTCTGCTTAAGGTGACATCTTTGAACACTTTAACACAAAGTTGACTCTCTCGTAATGGTTTTCATCAGCGCATCTGCCCTTATACTCTCACCAAACACACTTGAGAACTGTAACTTCGTCAAGCACTTTCTGTCCTGAAGCTTTTACCAGTATCTGCTGTCTTTTGTAATTATGCATCCTAGCTAAGGCACAGAAGACTGAATGAATGCAAGGATTCATTAACTCTTTGAATTTGTTAAATACTAACAGTTAACCATTAGAAGTGGTTCAATGATGTAAGAGTCACACTGCTTCAACTTTTTCTTTGTTGTAGTTTTTAAATTGTCGATTTTTAGCTATTTAACAGATTAAAAGCAAAATAATCATGCCATATTTAGTCCTGGAGTTCAAGTCTAAATGTTTATGTGAAAAATTATTGTAGTAAACTTTTAATATGGCAAAGCAACCTTAAGCTCTATTTTAGCCAAATGAAACATAATCTGAAATTATATTAGAACATTTCCCTTGTCTTCAAACTGTTTGGTGTAACAGAATATTGATATGCAGCTTGGTGGATTTCACCAGTTAATGCACATTCTTCTTCCTTCCTCCCCCCATTAATATGTATACTGAAAAATGTGCATTTGTCTGAGGAATTATTTTGTTTGCTACCACTTAATGAATCTCAAAATTTTGAGTAAATGTACCTCAGTCTAATCAGACTTTTTATGACCTTTATAACTACATTTAAAACCCTTAATTCCTATTTCTGGGTGTTTGCGAGCCTGATTGCTATCATGAAGTAAAAATTTATTACTCTAGGTATTCACTAGCTAAATAAACATAGTTCTTGTTTAGCAAGCATATATTGTTCCTCAGCTCTTTTCTCCAGCTTTTGCAGTGTCCTGGCATCCTTAAAATACTTTGAAAATATGGCCTTGATCCATGGATTAAATCAGTATCTAAGTGAATGTGTTGATGTTTTATTGATCAGATCTATATAAGTGGGAATACAGCATATATCTGGATATTCTTATAGTTATCTTTTTAACATCTTATTTTTTTCATTAATTACATATCAACATTAATTTTGTATCTTGAAGCAAATTGATTTTGTATAATTAAATGTGTCAAGCATCTGTATTAATTGATTTGATGGCATAAGGTTATGAAAATAATGTACTGCCCCATGTATTACTGTTCCAAAAGGAGAAAGCTATGTAGAAAGATACATTAAGGGTGAAAATAGCAATACAGTAGATTTGAATACCTTGATGTTTTGCATTACTTCATTTATGTTTACATCATGTTTAGAAATGTTTTCATTTACTATGGTCTTTGGTCACTTCAGCTCAAAGACTTAGTGATGGATATTTCTTTGAGGCTTTCATTTATATAATTTTGTTTTGTACAATGTTTTTTTAAATGTGCAAATACTGTATTCAAGTGAAAAAATACAGTATTTGTAGATAACCATAGCTACTACACAGTTCTTTGGTAGTCCCAGTGTAGTTATATCAGTGTTTACTGAAGGGAACATCAAAATATTAATGGTATATTATAAAATAAAGACTTTCTTAAAGGAAAATTGCACCTATTTTACCTTTTTAAGAGTAAGCCATGAAATCTTGTAACATGTCTCTTAACTATTTATAATGAAAAGTGGCATTTGGGTATAGTCACCACAGCGATGTTCTACATCCCTAAGATTATATAGGTAGGACATGTCAAAGATGACTGTTGTCATTCTGGAGGTCCTATTAGAGAATATTATAAAAGGGTGACCTTGTAGGAAGGATCTGAGTCCTCCCCCTGAGGTTCTCTTTTTCTTGGTGCTTTATTAGCAACTCTGGATATTTTTATAAAACTAGTTACATTATAAACGGTTTCAAACATGTTTAATTTACATTAGGTTTTTATGTAAGAGTGTCATGGAAGCACTCAGCAAGCAGGCTGATTACAATAGACTCAGACATGTGAATAAATGTAATTGAGAGTCTATTCACGGTGAGGAGTACATCCCAGTGCCTTTAACCTGGATTTCTAATCTTAAGTGAAATGGGTGCAGCATTCCTTTGGAAAAAAAAAAATCTTTTTATTTTCAAGTGATAATTTTATGTTCTTCTCATATAAGTTTTCTCCAGAGCACCCACCTTCTCTTCCTTCTTGGTCTGTCATTATATTGCAAAATATTTTTCCTCTAAATGAAATTATTACAGGTTGTCTCAAGCACAACCAACTGAATGTCTCTTAACTGTGGGGACCAAAAAGGAGAGAGCCTGGGGTCTACAAGAGGAGACACATCATCAAATGTTCGAGTGATCACAAATTAAGACATTATCAGCCCAGTAAATTTCTTGCTTAATGTTTTCCAAGTTCTGGCTTGAATATTTCTTATTAAAGCTGTCTTATGTGGGTATTTTATTTTGAAAGGTATTATAGTTTGTATATTTAACAGTAAGGAGGAAACTGTAACCAAAATTAGTATTTCTCTATACATATTGGTACTTGAAGATTCCTTTCAAAAGAAATCCAGCCTTTTCCTAATTTTAGTACTTAATTTCTCTTTTTAATTTAAGTGATCTTTCTAATTCGAAAGCTGTGTTCTTTTTGAATACCATGCATGGGGGTTAAGCTGATGTTAAAACAGTTTGCAATAAAAAAAAATGAATCAGCTTAAGTCATTTAATCATTTCAAGTGCATTCTGCATCCTTTAAAAATAAGTTTAAGAAATTTAAGAGAATTGTGTTTTCATTAAGTTTTGCATATCTTTTGTTATGCCATGTAAATTCCCTTTTTCGTATGATTAAAGGAAGGTTATGATAAAATGATTAGTTCATTTACATTCACTTGTAGCAATTACATGAGAATTTGAATTTTGTCGTGTTTGGGTTTGTTCATTCCTGTGAATGATGGTACAGTTAGGTGAGATTTTCTGTTATGGTACCCAAACTCACCATTTGGTCCTCTTTAATCTTTGAGGGTTTCAATAAAAATTGTTCACTCATATCTGTGTTCTTTCCATTTTATCTTCATGAATATGTATTGCTTGCCAGAAAACGTAACATTTTTGCCTACTCTGTTATGGATTTCCTGATTGACATATCTTTCACGTACAAATAGATTATATCACTCCTTCTAGTTGACTTTAAATAGAGGGTTAATCAGTTAATCAGAGGGAGGGTAACAGTTTACCTTATTTTTTATCCATTCCAAGGAGCTTATTGACTTACATGCTTTTAATACTAAGCTTAGAGCAAAAGAGAAAGAGAAGGCCTGTTTGTTTTTTGTAGCAGGAGGAAATAGTGGCAGCAGCTAATAATCCTAATCCCCTACTCTTGGTACCAAGGAATGTTTTTCTGACATTGTCTGCATTACCTCTTGGGATTGATAGTTTGTGTGGATAGGATCATGGTGACTCTGGATGATGCACTGATTATTGCTGGGCTCTCTATCTAAGGTATTTGTTCAGATAGGAAAATTACAGAATTGTTTTGTATTGTCAAAACCAGCAGGCTACATATAACACTACTGGTCTGTGACCCGGGCACAAGCTTAAAGAATCACTCCAGGTGCCTACACTGCAGCAGCATCAGAATCCTCCCTTTTACTACTGGTCATCTAGAGAGAGCAAGGGTGTATGGCTCATCAGCATATTAAAATTGAGGCTAGTCAGTCATAGTTGGGGCCTAATTTGGCTTGGCTTTATGTTGCTTAGTGATACTGGATTTACTCATTCTAGTCTATGAACCAACATATTCTTGCAGCCAGAAGTTAACTGACCAAAGTTGTTATCTTTACTTTTTTTTTTTTTTTTTTTTTTTTAGACGGAGTCTCGCTCTGTCGCCCAGGCTGGAGTGCAGTGGCGCAATCTCGGCTCACTGCAAGCTCCGCCTCCCGGGTTCACGCCATTCTCCTGCCTCAGCCTCTCCGAGTAGCTGGGACTACAGGCGCCCGCCACCGTGCCCGGCTAATTTTTTGTATTTTTAGTAGAGACGGGGTTCCATGGTGGTCTCGATCTCCTGACCTCGTGATCCGCCCACCTCGGCCTCCCAAAGTGCTGGGATTACAAGCGTGAGCCACCGCGCCCGGCCTATCTTTACTTTCTAATCACAGTACTTGCCATTGCATAATCTTGATGTATTCTTTCCTCATTTCTGTTGGTGCAATAGTGAGAAAAAGAACTCTCTCTCTCTCTCTATATATATATATATATGTATATATGTGTAACCCATAAGTAGTGGCAGTTTAAATGTAGTTTATTTGTAAATAGTGCACCAAATTCAGAATTTGTCGCCTTTATAATTTTAGTTACCTTTATAACATTAGGACTAAATGTAAATCAAAAATTGTTTTTGTAAAGCTTAGTGTTTAAGGAAAGTTATGAATGCAGGGTTAATAACACTGGAAGATTCCCCACTTCTTCTGCCACCATACTTTTTCCTTCATAGAACACACTTAAATATTTAGATATTAGAATGTTACTTAAAACAGTATTAGATATTTATAAGAGACCCATCTATTACCAGAATGGAATTACTGTCTGAGGGAAGATTTTAGTATTAAGAGTTGAAAGACCAGACGTAGTTATTAACAACAGTAGGCTCAACACTGATCAAATCATTTCTTTTATTGTAAGTATCCATATTAATAAAATCAGGAGGTGGCAGTAGAAGGCATCTAAAGTTCCTTGCAGTTTTGATATTTTATAATTTATGATTTAAATAGGTAGCTTTGTAGGCTGTGCTTTATTCTAGCAATGGTGAATGGTTTTTTTGAAAGTGATGTTATATATATTCATATATAACATGTTGGTTTCCAAACATGCTTTTTTTTTTTTTTATTAAAGAGATAGGGTCTCCCTTTGCTGCCCAGGCTGGTTTTGAACGGCCACAACCTTCGAAAGTGCTGGGATTATAGGCGTGAACCACTGTACCCGGCCAGTATGATTTTTAATAATCATCCTTTATTCAAAGTATATGTGATAAATAGCCCAGAAGATAAATGTTTGGAACTGATCAAATATGACTACCACTTTCCGTGAATTACAGTCTAGTGATACAAAATGTCCATCTTTTCTAAGCGTTAGTAAAGAGAAGATAATGTGTGTCCCAAAGAAATCCAAGTTGTTTTTTACATTCTACCATTTCGTACTATATTTGTATTTTTAAAATAGACCTTAATTTTTAGTACAGCCTTGCAGAAGAATTGCAAAGACCATACAGAAAGTTCCCAGCACCCTGCACTTGGCACTATTAACATCTTACAAATGAATGAACCAGTATACACTATCACTAACTAAAATGTGTACTTTTGCAGAGTTCTTAAGTTTTTACATACTACCCATTTTCTGGTTCAGGATCTCATCAAGGATACTGCATTACCTTTAGTTGTCATGTGTCCTTGGGTTCCTATTGGCCGTGATGGTTTCTCTTTCTTGCTTTTGATGACCTTGATTGTATTGAGGTATACTAGATAATGTTTTAAAACTCCTATCTGCACCAGAACATCAGATTTGCATAATGCTCCTCCTTTGGAATTTGGCTGGTGTTTTTCTTATGTTTAGACTGGCTTTGGGGAGTAAACACATTAGTAAAGTGCCATTTCCGTCGCTTCAAATCAAGGATACATACCACCGACTTTATGACCGTTGATGTTGGACCTTGATCACCTGGCTGAAGTAGGAGTTTGTTAGGTTTCTCCACTTTATAACATTACTCTCCCTCCCGTCCCCCTCCCCCACCCCTCACAAACTTTCTGTACTGTACTCTTTGGATGGAAGTCACAGCCCACATTTGAGTAGGAAATTATGGTCTCTCTTATCCTGGTATTTTTTTTTGAGACGGAGTTTCACTCTTGTTGCCCAGGCTGGAGTGCAATGGCGCGATCTTGGCTCACTGCAACCTCCGCCTCCCTGGTTCAAGCGATTCTCCTGCATCAGTCTCCAGAGTAGCTGGGATTACAGGCATGCACCACCAGGCCCAGCTAATTTTTTTGTGTTTTTAGTAGAGACGGGGTTTCTCCACGTTGGTCAGGCTGGTCTCGAACTCCTGACCTCAGGTGATCCGCCCGCCTCAGCCTCCCAAAGTGCTGGGATTACAAGCGTGAGCCACCGCACCCGGCCTTATCCTGGTATTTTTAATGGGGAAGACAGGAATCTGTCTTCATACCATTTGTCCTTTATACCATTTGTAAACGGAGGGTAACAATTTACCCTATTTTTTATCCATTCTAAGGAGCTTATTGACTTACATGCTTTTAATACTAAGTTAAGAGCAAAAGAGAAAGAGAAGGCCTGTTGGTTTTTTGTAGCAGGAGGAAATAGTGGCAGCAGCTAATAATCCTAATCCCCCACTCTTGGTACCAAGGAATGCTTTTCTGACATTGTCTGCATTACCTCTTGGGATTGATAGTTTGTATGGATAGGATCATGGCGACTCTGGATGATGCACTAATTATTGCTGGGCTTTCTATCTAAGGTATTTGTTCAGACAGGAAAATTACAGAATTGTTTTGTGTTGTCAAAACTAGCAGGCTACATATAACACTACTGGTCTGTGACCCGGGCTCAGCAGGCTTGTGTGCCAATACACTTTTTTTTTTTTGCCTATATATTTTTAGAACACTCCCTCGCATTTTCCCCTCGTTTTCAACAGGACAGTTGGATATTGGAGGAATTGTAATGAAGACTTACTTATACGTATTTCTTGAATTCTAATTGTGTGTGTAATAAAGGGATTGAAGTTGTAGTCATAGAGAATATTTAGATAAAAGCAAAATATCTTGATCTTATGATATAGGTAGAAACAGTCATTCAGATTTAGCTGGGGGAGATAAACCATAATATATTATGTTTAGAATGGTGCATTCCCTTGAAAAAACATTCCAAATAGCTTGGCATCTGCTTTTTGATGTAATTCTTTTGAAATACTTTTCAGCCTGCTGTGTAATATAGTGGCCAAGAAAGACCTTGAATTTGAGAGACTGATTGATCTGTCCTGAAATCCTAGGTTCACTTCTTAACTAACTCTAAGCCTCAATTTTCTGGTCAATTAAAAAATATAAAAGAATGAAAACAGAACCTATTTCAGAAAGGTTAAATGAGGTAATTATCAAGTGTTTAGTACAATCCCTGGATCCATTTCAAGCCCTCAAAAGTTAGTTGTTAACTATCTTGTTTCTTTGGGAGAATTTAGAATTTATTGATTGCCATTGAAGATTTTTTAGGACAGCCCTTACTGCTTCTAGCAGCTTAGAGCTTGTAGTCAAAGTTGATTACTTTCAATTTATAGAGTTACATCATTGAGATCCTGAGAACAGCCACTGTGAATAAAGCTTTGTTAAATTATAGCTTATCTTTTGTTTTTGCTACTTTGGTTTCCAGTGTTTTCAGTGACAGCCATGCTTTTTCCAAGTAAAATATAGCAATATAGAGCTTATCCTGCTAGACCAGATGGCAGAACCAAAGGTGAATTAGATTAAAAGGAAAGCAAACATGGGGGAATAATGGTAAGAAAACGTATAAACAATAGAATAAAATTAAAGAAACCAAAGGTAAAAATTAGATGAAGATGTATTTTGATTTGCTTATTACAAATGCCCCTTGATATTTAGTGTCATTTAAATATATAAGTAAATTGTAAGCACTTCATTATGTCTGTTTGGTATCATTACAGAATGGAAACACTGATGCAGATGTGTTACTTCCATATTTCCTCAGTGAAGTCATGTAACTTTAAAAGGAAGAGGTATTTGGTATACATAAACTTAGATGGCAATTCTATTTTAGTAAATATTCAAAAGGAAGATTATATAAGTTTACACGTGAAATATGAAAGTTAGCTCCAACATAATGCTGTCGCATGCTAATATTAAAGCTACTATCCCCAACAAATATATTGTTTGCTATTACTACTTTACCAGATTAAGTGACTTGGTGTCCTCTGGAAAGCAGCCAGTGCTGAGAATACAATTGGTACTTGTATCTCAGCTATTTTCTAGTTTGCTGGTGTTTGTATGCCTTCCTAGAGTCATTTGTGCTTCTTTCTGAACTTGTTGATTCCAGTTGTAGTTGTTTTATTATGAAATTTAAATATGTAAGTTGATAAAATGTGACTGAAAAAGAGTTGTTTCTAAGAAAACTAAGTTGACTGCTTTGGAAATATCTGGTAAAGGTGAGTTGTTTGATTAGGTAGATGAAAACTTAAAAGCTGTGGGAAAATCATAAAAATGTAGAAGTTTTTAATTTACAAGTGTTTTTTCACTTCTCATTCCACTGAGAACACTTAGAGGATACATTACAAGTGTGCTTCGTAGAAGAAAAGTATTAAGGAGTTGAAATAACAGACTTATTTAAAGAAAAAGTCTTGGACCTGTATCAAATAATTGAAGTGTCTTTTAAATTAAAATCTTTAAGATAGGTTTGTATTACTTAAAATCCAAAAACGTTTTTCCTCTGCGTTAAACAAGTTGACCATCTTCTGCATGTGGCTGCATGTGAACATATGTAATAATAAGCTGTTATGATATCTTTGTAAATAAATGTAATAAAAAGAAGTATTCATGCTACTTAGAAAATATAATGTGCTAACACATAATTAAGTGTCTGAACTGTAAGAAGTATTTCGTGTATGAAATGTTGGAGAGAAGAAATTAACCCAACATCAAGTCTTGGCATCTTAATTAATTAGTTAATTTATTTAGAGACAGGGTCTGGCTCTGTCATCCAGGCTGGAGTTCAGTGGCACAATCTTGGCTCACTGCAACCTCCATCTGCCAGGCTCAAGCGATCCTCCCATCTCAGCCTCCTGAGTAGCTGGGACTACAGGTACCTGCCACCACATCAAGCTAACTTTTTGTGTTTTAGTAGAGATGGGGTTTTACCATGTTGCACGGGCTGGTCTTGAACTCTTGACCTCAACTGATCCGCCAGCCTTACCCTCCCAAGGTGCAGGGATTACAGGCTATCTGCCACCCCACTCAACCTTGGTGTCTAAATTTAAAGCTACTGAAACCATGTCAGGTCTTGAGAACTGCCATGCGTAAATCATTTCTTTTAGAAGGGCACGTTTTGCTTCTCAGAGCTTATATAAACTTTTATTCCTCCATAATACTCCTTTTTTTTTTTTTTTTTGAGACAGAGTCTCGCTGTCGCCCAGGCTGGAGTGCAGCCACTCGATCTCGGCTCACTGCAGGCTCCGCCCCCACCCCCGGGGTTCATGCCATTCTCCTACCTCAGCCTCCCGCGTAGCTGGGACTACAGGTGCCCACCACCTCGCCCGGTTAATTTTTTTTTTTGTATTTTTAGTAGAGATGGCGTTTCACCGTCTTAGCCAGGATGGTCTCGATCTCCTGACCTTGTGATCCGCCTGCCTCGGCCTCCCAAAGTGCTGGGATTACAGGTGTGAGCCACCGCCCCCGGCCAGTACTCCCTTTTACTAAGGAAAAAAAAAAATTGCCTGAGGAAGAGGAAGTTAACCATTAAATACCTATCTTGGAATTATGTAGTTTTGTTTTAATTTCCAGTTACTTTTCCAGGCAAGATTTGAAAGGTCATGCATTAAAAAAAGAAAGTTTGTCAATAGCATATATATGTAGAAATAAATCACTTCAATCAGTGTTGATTTTCATAGGCAAGCAGGTAAAAAAGATTTTACAGAAGTTATTTGAACAGCTTTTCAACAAAGGCTCACATTTGAAAAAGAAATTAATGTCAAGTTTTATTCACATAGAGACCACAGCCACTCTTTCCCTTTTAGTTCATTCTTATCGTTTGGTGAAGAAACTGCTCCACAAAGAAGTCGCAGCTTTTGCCATTTTCAAGGAAAACCTCAGGTGTTTCATCATTTTTGGCCTATTTTTCAAAACACAATTCAGGAGTGTCACACAGACCCACCGTAGACCCACATAAGCATCTGCCACCTAAGTGGTTCTTGAGTGGTTTTGATCCTCAGACCCACTTTCCCAGGTGTCTGGTGTTAATGTATGCTGATAATTAAGAGTAAAATTATTAATATCAAATTTGAAATATTTACATGATAGATGATATATAATAATCTTACATTTATTAACAAGTTGGGCAGCAAAACTTCTTACTCTCAGGACTCCTTTAAATACAAATTGTTGAGGAGCCCAAAGAGCTTTTTGTTCATGTGGGTTATGTCAGTTGATATTTCCCGTATTGGAAATTAAAGCTGAAAAGTTTTAAAGCATTGTTTCACTTAATAGAAAGCAGCTGGATTTTCATCTCTGCTTCTGCATTCAATTGTGATATCTCTTGTCATGGAAGCCTCTGGAAAACGCTATACACGTGAAAGAATACGAGTGAAAAAGTCTTAGTATTATGAATATAAATCTGGCGTTGCAGATGTCCTTTGAGAACCACTCTTTGGTGATACACGTCGATGATGGACTGTTTGCAGTTTGAGCTCCTCTACGTGAATGGGTATTCCCAAGTGGTTCTGTTCCATCACTTGAGCAGCCCTGTCTTGGGGCAACTCTGCCCTGTACAGGCCTGCCCAGCCTCCTACAGATGCACACCAGTCTCTTTCCTTGATCTCATTAACGTAAAATCACATTTTCATCTCAGGGAATGTATCTACTACTTGGAATCTATTGAGTCATAGCTTTTAGTTATCAGTGAATTTTTTTGCTTCAGCTTCATATCATTTTCTTACTTTATCTGGTAATTCATTGCCTATAAAAATAACGAGTAGTTTTACAGTCAAAGTTAGCTTTGAATTGTGTTTGTGTCATAAATTTATATGGATTTGTATTTTTAAGGGATTTTTGTGAAGATACTTGGTATCTGAAGGGAAATGTTTGTGTTTAACCTTAGTCTTCCTTGTCTATCCTAACCCCAACTCTCCCAGGGGAAAAAAAGCTTCTTTTGTTTTTTTCCTCTGCTCTACTTTCAGTACCACTAATTTATTAACTCATCAAACTCCAAGCAAAGGTAGAGGTAACCAAAGCAGAGGAAATTGTCATCATTGATTCCTCTTCTCCACTTCAGTGTGTTTCCTCTGTCCAACACAGCACTCTTCTGTTTTTAACCAGCCCGGACTTCCTCTCAGGTGTCAACTCACCCCATCTTCTGCCTTGTCACTGTGCTCTAGCCACACTGGCTTCCTTGTCTTCCCTCAAACTTTCAGGTGCATTTCTACCTCAGGGTTTTTCTGTCCTCTCTGCTTGTGTCAGATATTTCCTGTCTTCTGCATGGGTCTGCTAAAATCACACTTTACTAGTGAGTATGTCCTTGATCACTGTCTAAAATAGTAACTCTGTCCTCTATTTCCTTATCCTCTATTTACTTCATAGAAATTATCTAAAGTTAATTTGTGTATGGCTTTATCTTTATAAACTGAGATTCATGAGGGAAGAGACTTTGTCGTCTTTATTGCTGTAAACACTGCCTGGCACATAGCATCCTTAACAGCTACTGATTGAATGAGTCATTGACTAGCCTCCAAGCTCATTCTTAAGTTGTGACGAATGGATCATTACTGTTGATGCTGCAATGATAGCCTTCACTGCTAGGGAGCCAGAAGTCAGTCTGTGAAACTGGTAATGCTAGTAACTGCTTGAAAGAAAGCCATGAGACTTACATTTTTCTTACCAAAGGGAAAGTTGACTGCTTGATAATATCCCCACTTCCACTTTAATACTCTATTTGGCTGCTCCTGTGAAGCTGCCTTCTCTCCCCGACTCCCTTCGTTCGTTGTTTTCTTCTTTCCAAAATTACCTTTGACTTTCATTTAAACCAGATTTTTTCTGGGTCAGATAAGGGGGAGGAATACAGTGTGATTTACCCTGAGATCATAGAGTGCTGGAAAGGACCTATGCGGGTCATTTAATCTCATCTTCCTGTTCATAGATGAAGAAACAGCCTGGAAGGCTATAAACTTGCCCAAGTGAGTGAGAGAATCAGGACTTTATAAAAGCCCTGATTTTCTATTTCCTACTTCAATGTCAAGCTCATCTAAATCTGTGCCCTTCAGATTTTGGGTTTTCGGATTAGGGATGTTCACCTGGTAAATATAATGCAAATCTTCCAAAGTCGAAAGAAACTGGATATCTGAAATACTCTGGTGTTTAGAATTTCAAATAAGGAATACTCAACTCGTATTTAGTTGTTGACTGACCCAACAATTAAGTGCCTCTATCATTTTTCTTATTTGTAAAATGAGAAACATCCTTACTCAGAATTGTTCAGAGAATTGAACAAAAATGCACAATGCATAACATCTTTTTTTCTTTTTTTTTGAGACAGTTTTCCTCTGTCACCCAGGCTGGACTGCAGTGGTGCTATCTTGGCTCACTGCAACCTCCACCTCCCAGACTCAAGCGATTCTCCTGCCTCAACCTCCCTAGTAGCTGAGCGTGCACCGCCATGCCTGGCTAATTTTTATATTTTTAGTAGAGACAGACTGGTCTTCAGACCTGAAGTGATATGCCTGCCATCGAAAGTGTTGTAACAGGGCCACCACCCCGCCCATCATTCTCTTCTCCCCAGGTGTGCACCACCATGCTAGGTCAGTTTTGTATTTTTAGTAGAGACGGGGTTTCACCATGTTGGCCAGGCTTCTCTCGAACTCCTGACCTCAGGCGATCTACCCACCTAGACTTCCCAAAGTGCTGGGACTACGCGCGTGAGCCACTGCGCCTGGCCGGCCCAGTCCATCTTGAAGCCTTCATTGTGTTAGCTTTTGCTCCTGCCCCTCTTTTTCTAGGAGTCCTGGCTGTCCTCATGCAGAAGAACTTGCTTTTTCCCCTAAATTTGCTAGTGCTTTTTCTGCATTCAACTGTAGATCCTCTAAATCCTTCTCAAAGCCATTGGCTTTTCAGCTTTCACATGTCCAAGATTGTCTAGACAGGTGAAACTTAAAAGTTTTATTTTTAAAAATTAGTCTGGTTTTTAGAGGTTGATGTTTCCTTGTTATTAAAGTATATATAGAACTTTTCAGAAATCTAATCACTCTAAATCCCTCTATACCTACCATATAGGAAAAAAAAGTTTGAACAGAAAATGGTCATTAGTCATAATACAGGAGCGATGCCTCCACTTTTAGCTAGAGTGGTAAGCATTTAATCAACTACTCTTCTATACTACCCAGCTTAATGTGGCTCCTAGTTGAGTAATTACAAAAAGATAAAACGAAACAAAAAATTACACAAAAGGACAGCAGAGGGAGCAATTGAGATTTGATTACATTTTGTGTTGTGTTGGGTTTTGCTTTTTTTTTTAAAAAAGAAAAAACTATAATGTTTTGACTTACTGTTTCTCATCTCACTTATTAATATGCAGGAAAAGTTTTATCATATTGGATAATGTATATGGAGTGTGGGGGTGGCATAAGAAGAAGCTTTTTTTTCCTATCTTCCCCTACTTAAATTCTGTTAATCACCCCCATCACTCCTATAAATGTAGTTGGTATAAGAAAAATGATAATTTTCCATTGTAATTTTAGTAGTGTGTTTATTTCATTAGTGTAAATCTGGATCATCCAAGATCAGCTGCTTTACAGGGCATTGTCTCTGATTGTGTTTTTATAGGTTCCCTGGAGACCTCTCCTGGGCTTCTAAAGTCTTCTGCCCTGTCCTCCATTATAGGGGGTGGATTATGAGACCTAAAAGGGTTAAAATTCATAGAATTTTATGAAGAGTACTCATTAGAAGAGGAGGATTGTACTTAGGCTAGGGGTGTGTGTAGTGTACAGGTGGGTGGTGGTTAGGAAGAGGGAAGTGAAAGGTTTGTTTCAGGCCTTTCTCCACAATCTTGATGCCACATTTCATGTGTACAACCCACTTCTGCTCTTTATATTTTTGTCTCTCCTTGTCCTACCCGCAATTCCTATGCTTCCTAACTGGTCCTTCAGCCTCAGAATTGTACTCACTGCAAGTCCATCCTCCACACGTTAGCCATAGTTGTCATTTATTAAACACAACTCTGAATTCCTTTTTTTGGAATTTGTCCTTTTGTTTATAAGTACACAGAAAATGTGTGGGTTCACAGGGATACTGCTTGTGGTATTATTTGTAATTGCAAATTTAAAAAATGGGAATGAATCTGTTCACCCAAAAATTAAATTGTGAAACTTAAGTACAATGAAATACTATATAGTCATTGATGCTAATGTGGGAAGATGTTAATGTATTTTCTTAAAAAAACAAATAGTGGTCTGTACCATGAGTTTTAAAATTTAATACACAATCGAAATATGTTTTGCATTTGATTTTAATACATAATTTAAGTTTAAATCAAATTTTGAAAGCATTTTGTAGGTAGAGAAAATGGAAATAGGTACAAAATATTCCTAACAATGGTTACCTCTGAAGTAGTTGCTAGACTTGCTGGCTGTGAGGGAGGATAGAGAAGAGGTTTTACTTTTTGCCTTATCTCTTTCTTTAGTTTGAACTGTCTAGCAAGACCTTATAATTTATACATAAATGTAAATTTAGATATACTGATATTCCAAAATTTGGTTCCAGCATCAGTGTCTCCTGGAAGACTTTCATGGTCCCATTGGTCTGGTTTAGGTGAACTTCCTTTGTGGACACTGACTTATAATCCTCTGCTGGAGCCAGCTTAATGTAGTAGAACCAGTAGGGACTTTGATGTCAGATAAAACGGGCTTAAAGTATGACTCAGCCTTTATCCACTGTGTGATATTACACAAGAAATTTAATCTTGGCCTCAGTTTCTTTACTTCAAGAGTGGGAAAATTGATGTTAATCTTGCACAATTTTTTAGGAGCAGAGTGAATTTATGCAAAGTGTCATTGTAAGACAAGAGGCATATGTAGGTGTTCAATAAGAGGTAATGTTACTGGAAAGGGGTCCAGATCCACACCCGAAGAGAGGGTTCTTGGATCTTGCACAAGAAAGAATTCAGGGAAAGTCCATAGAGTAAAGTGAAAGCAAGTTTATTAGGAAAATAAAGGAATAAAAGGATGACTCCTCCATAGACAGAGCAGCTGCTGGTTGCCCATTTTTATGGTTCTTTCTTGATTATATGCTAAACAAGGGGTGGATCATTCATGCCTCCCCTTTTTGACTGTATAGGGTAACTTCTTGACATTGCCATGGCATTTGTAAACTGTCATGGTGCTGGTGGGAGTGTAGTAGTGAGATGGCCAGAGGTCACTCGTTGGCCTGTTAGTTTTGGTGGGTTTTAGCCAGCATCTTTACTACAACCTTTTTTATCAGCAAGGTCTTTATGACCTGTATCCTGTGCTGACCTCCTGTCTCATCCTGTGACTAAGAATGCCTTAACCTCCTAGGAATGCAGCCCAGTAGGTGTCAGCCTTATTTTACCCAGCCCCTATTCAAGATGGAGTTGCTCTGGTTCAAACACTTCTAACAGTAACGGGTATTATTATTGAGAATGGAGATTGTTTACTCCATTCTTTTTTTTTTTTTAATTTTTATTTATTTTTATTTTTTTGAGACAAAGTCTCGCTCTGTTGCTCAGGCTGTAGCGCAGTGGCGCGATCTCGGCTCACTGCAAGCTCTGCCTCCCGGGTTCAGGCCATTCTCCTGCCTCAGCCTCCCGAGTAGCTGGGACTACAGGCGCCTGCAACCACGCCCGGCTAATTTTTTTTATTTTTAGTAGAGATGGGGTTTCACCATGTTAGCCAGGACGGTCTCGATCTCCTGACCTTGTGATCCGCCCGCCTCGGCCTCCCAAAGTGCTGGGATTACAGGCGTGAGCCACCGCGCCCGGCCTTGTTTACTCCATTCTTAAAGCCATGGTTCTTTATTGAATAAACACAGTAATGCTTTTTATTCTGAGTTTTTCTTGTGACATGACTTCATTCTCTAGACTTCTGTATCAAATTGTACCTGTACTATGGTCTCATTCACTCCAAGCCAGCTCTCAGCTAGTTGTTTGGATGAACAGTCCTGATTATGGCTTAATACTAAAGCCTGCTGACATGTTTCTAAGAACCCACTAATGGCTTACCTGAAGGTGAATGCAATGGTGCCATCCAGGCATCATATTAGGAAGAGCAGAGTTATAGAAAATGCAGAGTGAAGCTTTGGCATTTTTAAGCCAGCTATGTGGGTAGTCTCTTAATTATGCTATCTGCCCATAGTTTGAATTTTATCTGTCCAGCATGAAGCAGAAAGGAGCAGTCAAATTGGTGCTACTGAGAGTATCACCTGCCTGCATCAGAGATAGTGGATGGTCTTCTAATTTTAAGTGTCACCCTCTTTTATGAATTACCTCTTTTTAAAGGCACTCTACCATACTGCCTTTTATTATGCTTTTATTTTGAAATTGTAAGCAGCAATTGCCCTGTATCAGAGTTTTGTGAACACAGATTTTTGAATGAATGAATGAATCAATCAACCCATGACTTTTCCCAGAGTTTGATAGTCCTTCCAATCATCTAATTGTATGTCATTTGTTTAGTGAGATATCATCAACTCCAACCTGGGCAACAGAGCGAGACTCCATCTCAAAAAATAAAAAATAAAAAATAAATAAAAGCTTAGAATAGCACATTTACTATCTCACAGTTTCTTTGTGTCAGGAATCAGGCATGGCTTAGGTGGCTCTCTCATGAGACTGCAATCATGGTGACCACCAAGGCTGGTGCCTTCAGTAAAAGTCTGGGGAAGGATCTGCTTCTAAGCTTATGTGATTGTTGGTAGGGTTTTGTTCCTCAGGGATTCTTGAACAGAGGACCTCAGTTCCTTGCTGGTTTTTGCTGAAGGCCCCATCCTCAATTCCTTGCCACGTGGGCTTCTCCACAGAGCAGCTTGCTTCTTGAAGCCAGCAAGGGAGAGAGGTTGCTAGTAAGACAGAAATCACACTCTTATGTAATCTAATTATGAATTGACAATTTCTGAATGTTGAGGTATTCTATTGGTTAGAAGCAAGTTCTAACCAAGGGCGGGATCATATAAGTCTAGGAATACCAGGAGGTAGTGATTATTGGAGACTATCTTAGAGTCTCCCCACCTGGGATGGCTAATATTAATTGTCAACTTGATTGGATTGACCAATACAAAGTATTGTTCCTGGGTGTGTCTGTGAGGGTGTTGCCAAAGGGGATTAACATTTGAGTCAGGGGACTGGGAGAGGCAGACCTACCCTCAAGTCTGGATGGGAACCATCTAATCAGCTGCCAGCATGGCTAGGATAAAGCAGGCCGAAGAACTTGGAAGGATAGACTCGCTGAGTCTTCCAGCCTTCATCTTTCTCCCATGCAGGATGCTTTCTGCCCTTGAACATCAGACTTCAAGTTCTTCAGCTTTAGGGCTCTTGGACTTACACCAGTGGTTTGCCAGGGGTTCTTGGGCCTTTGGCCACAGACTGAAAGTTGCATTATCAGCCTCTCTATTTTTGAGGTTTGGGGACTGGAACTGATCCACCACTGGCTTCCTTGCTCCTCAACTTGCAAACAGCCTATTGCGGGACTTCACTTTGTGACTGTGAGTCAATTCTCCTTAATAAACTCCCTTGCATATATACATATATCCTATTAGTTCTGTCTCTCTAGAAAACCCTAACTAATACACCCCTACACACCTCAATAAAAAATAAGTGACAATGACTTATTTAGAGTATACCCTAACTCACATGACAGCCCAGGATGTCTTGTTAATTCTGATAAGATTCAGGGAACAGCCAATTTCTTGGAAACAATGTGTCATGAAGCTCAAAGCCTGGCCACTGGGACAGTAAAGGAAGAGTTACCTTCTGGCCCTCACTACCAAAAAGGGAGCTCAGCAATCCATTTGATTATTTGAATATTGAAGACAGTATCATCTTGTCTTAGTTTATTAAGGCTGCTATAACAGAATACCATAGACTGGGTGGCTTGTAAACAACAAACATTTATTTCTCACAGTTCTGGGGGCTTGGAAGTCCCAAAATAAGATATTTGCAGATACAATGTCTGGTGAGGGCTCTTCCTGGTTCATAGATGACTGTCTTCTTGTTGTGTCCTCATATGGTGAAAGGGACAAGGGACTTCTCTGGCATCTTTTACAGGACATTAATCCCACTCATGAGGGAATCTTCCCTCATGACTTAATTATCTCCCAAAGGCCCAATCTCTAAATACCATCATGGGGGATTCAATTTAAACATATAAATTTTGGGGGGATGTAAACATTCAATCTATAGCACACCTCATTTAGGCATTTTGTTCATACCAATATATAAAGTGACCAGAAAATATGCTAGATTTAGCTGGGGATCTCAGCAGCAAGCAGAGATAGAGGCAGTGCAACTGGCTGTTTCCGCAGCCCTAATCTGGGAGGCATATAGACTCTAGGATCTCTTTGAACTACAGATCTCTATTGCTAATAACTACGCTCATTAGAGCCTTTGGCAAAGAGTGACAGGTTTCCTGACTGCTGAGCCAAATTTAAAGCCAATGTTATCTACTGGATGGCAGCAGCTGTCTAGACCCAAGGAAATTTGGAAAATTGACTATAATAAGGGTAGCAGCACAATGGCCTAAATTCAAAGCCACTGTTGTTACTCTAGACAATAATCCTAAGGGCCATATATGTTTTATTTTTACTCACTCTTGGGCTGTGACTAACAGCATAACTATTTGGTTGAATACCTGGGCGATGACTGACTGGTGTGTTAAAGACACATCTCTGTGTGGCTGTGGGCTCTGGAAAGGCATTGCTACAGCCAAATGGGGCATTTATATAATCCATGTGAATACTTTTGGGAAGAGTCTATACTGAGATAAGATTAAATAAAACAATGTGGCTGATTAGGCTAGCGCAGCCTATACAGGCAGCATCACTACCTGAATTTGTCCTTATACATTAATTTTATTATTACCATCATTTCGTGGGTCTATTTTTATTGACTGACTTTTCTCCTAATTAGAGATCACATTTCTTGATGCTTAGCATGTCTGGTAATTTTTAGTTGGCATTTTAAGTGCTTGACTTCCTGGTTGTTGTCTTCCTTTAAAAAATATTTGAATTTTATTTTGACAGGCTACTTGGGGATTAGCTTGATTTTTTTGAGGCTTGCTATTAAGATATATTAGGGCAGATTAGAGTAGTGTTTATTCTAGGGTTAGTTTGTATTATGTAAAGACACAGATAGGTTAAAAAAAGAATGGAAATATGTAGCATGAAAACACGAAGTGTAGGGATAGCTGGAGTGGCTATATAAAAACCAGTCAAAGTAGACTCAGGATGGGGAATAATAACAGAAAGAAAGAAAGAAATTTCTTAACGATGAAAATGTCAATTTATGAAAACATTGACAGAGACCTAAAATTAAACAAAGCAATAATTGTCAGAACTGGAAAAATAAATAGACAATTTATGATTACTTTTAGAGTCTCAATACTCTTCTTTCAGTGAGAACAAGAAAACAAAAAAAATTAGGAAGGATATAGAAAACTTTAGGAGCACTATCAATCAACTTAACCTAATTTATATTTTTAAAACTCTACTTCTAACAACAACATAATACACATTTTTTAAAGTACACATGGGACATTCAAGATAGGTCACATACTAGATCATAAAAAAAGTCTCAAAAACTTGGGAGAATTTAAACCATATAGAGAACAAAAAAATCTGGAAAATCTCCAAATATTTGGCAATTAAGCTTCAAAGAACCTAAAAGGCAGTTATTTGTAAATATAAATAAAATTAATAACACTTCTAGCTGGACTGGACAAGTAATAGACAATGCCCAAATAACCAAAACCAGGAATGAAAGAGGAGATGTCACTACAGACCCTATAAATGTTAAATGTATATTATAAGTATATATAATAAATGAATATTATTATCATCTTTATACCCATAAATTTGATAACTTAGATGGAATGGATAAATTCCTTGAAAGGTATAAATTATGAAAAATGAATAAAGAATATATAGAAAATGTATTAGTCCGTTTTTATGCTGCTGATAAAGACATACCCGAGAATGGGCAATGTACAAAAGAAAGAGGTTTAACTGGACTTACAGTTCCACGTGGCTGGGGAAGTCTCATAATCATGGTCAAAGGCAAGGAGGACCAAGTCCTGTCTTACATGAATGGTGGCAGGCAAAGAGAGAACTTGTGCAGGGAGACTCCCAATTTTCAAAACCATCAGATCTCGTGAGACTTAATTCACTATCACCAGAACAGCATGGGAAAGACCTGCCCCCATGATTCAATTACCTCTCACTAGGTCCCTCCCACAACATGTGGGAATTCAAGATGTGATTTAGGTGGGGACACTGCCAAACCATATCATTCCACCCCAGGTCTCTCCCAAATCTCACGTCCTCATATTTCCAAATCAATCATGCCTTCCTTACAGTCCCCCAAAGTCTTATTTCAGCATTAACTCAAAAGTCCACAATCCAACGTCCCATCTGAGACAAGGTAAGTCCCTTCTGCCTATGAGCTTGTGAAATCAAAAGCAAATTAGTTGCTTCCTAGATACACGGAGGTACAGGCATTGGATAAATACAGCCATTCCAAATGGGAGAAATTGGCCAAAACAAAGGGGCTACAGGCCCCAAGCAAGTGTGAAATCCTTTTTTCATAAAGGATAAGTACATGGTAAAGTTTCTGAGCCTTTGCACATGTGAAAAATGGTTTTCTATCCCACTTGTTGATATTCAAAATTGTTAGATTCAAAATTGTTTTCCTGTCAGAATTTTGAACCATTGCTTTGTTTTCTTCCTAAATCTAGTGTTGTTTTTGGTTTGTTTGCTTGTTTTGGGTTGGTTTGGTTTTGGTTTTTTTAGAGATGGGATTTTACGGCATTGTCCAGACTGGAGTGCAGTGGCCATTCACAGGCGCTATCCTATTAGTGATCAGCATGAGAGTTTTGACCCACTTGGTTTCCAAACTGGACCAGCGCCCCACTTCTTAGGCAATCTAGTGGCCCTTTACTCTTTGGAAGTCATCATATTCATGCTGAACTTAGTGCGGGCATCTGATCACCATAGCACACACAGCCCAGATCTCCTGGGCTCAAGACATCCTCCCATACAAGCCTCTCAAGTGGCTGGGACTACAGCTAAATCTAGTGTTATTGATAAAAACTCCAGTGCCAATCTGAAACGTCTTCCTTTGTAGCATTTGCTTTGGTACCTAAGTTCCACAATATGTGTACATATGGATCTTTTTAAATTCATGGTGCTGGGTACTTCCAAACAGGATTTGTGCCATTCTTTACTTTTGCAATATTCTATTCTTGTATTTATTTGATTGTCTTTCACCCTTATTTTACTTATTCTCTCTTATTGGATTTTATATTAGTTGATTTGAACCTTCCGAAATGAACTTCCATGCCTTTTCTTTTATCAAATTCTTTTCTTTGTTTTCAAGTTCTCCATTTTGATAGATTTTTTTTTTTCATCCAGTACAGTCAGGTGTCTGTATCTGTATCTGTGGATTCTACATCCATGGATTCAACCAACTGGCATGGAAAGTATTTGGGAATAAAAATTTCACAAAGTCCCCAAAATCAAAACTTGATTTGCAACATGCTGAGTATTACATTGAATCCACATAAATGAAGTGACCTGTAGGCATTGTTATTTGTTGTTCTAAGTAATTTAGAGGTGACTTAAAGTATGTAAGAGGATGTGTGTGGGTTACATGCAAACACTGTGGCATTTTATATTAGGAACTTGAGCATCTGTGAATTTCGGTATCTGTGGGCCGTCCTGGAGCCAAGACCCTATGCATACTGAGGGACAATTGTAGTTCTATGAAGTGTTTTCTCAAATATCTGGAGACCCTTGGTTGGTAATTTCTGTTTAAGAATGAAGGACCAGGTGGATTACCATAGATAGTTGGTGTGACTTTACTCTGCTATTGAGCTTCTTCCATGAACACAAGAAGTGAGAGCTCTATGTTTCCTTGCTTTTTTATTAATTCAACACATATATAGGGTTGGGCATCTTTAATCCCAAGACTTTGGGTGGCCGAGACGGGAGGATGACTTGAGGTCGGGAGTTCAAGACCAGCCTGGCCAACATGGTGAAACCCTGTCTCTGCTAAACATACAAAAATTAGCTGGGCATGGTGGCAGGTGACTGTAATCCCAGCTACTTGGGAGGCTGAGGCAGGAGAATCTCTTGAACCTAGGAGGTGGAGGTTGCAGTGAGCCGAGATTGCGGCCACTGCACTCCAGCCTGGGCAACAGAGAAAGACTCCATCTCAAAAAAACAAGAAACCAAAAAAACAAACAAACAAACGAAAAAGACCCCAAATATATAATAAGCACCTATTGGTTGTTCTGGGCAATATTGATACTACCATGGTGAGCAAAATATGACATGATTCTTACTTCCATCAATCTTACTTTTAGAAAGAGAGATAGTAATCAAAATACATTTAAATAAATGAATAATTACCCACTAACATGTGATGAAAAGACCACAGTTATATGAAAGCATATAATAAAATAAATTATTGTATTAGGATACTTTTGGCTGCTAGTGACAGAAACCTATGTGAAGCCGAACTAATGAAAAGGAAATTTAATGGCTCACTTAGTGAAGAGTCCAGGTCTGCAATAGGGATCTATCTCTTTTCATCATTTGTCTTTTTTTTTTACTTTGTGTTGTTTTCATCCTCTAGTGGGTTCTCTTTAAGTGGTAACAAAGATGGCTACCAGTGGTCTGGGTTTACATCCTATAAGCCTAGCAACTCCATTCTAGACACCAAAGCAACTTGCAACACCTAATTTAACTGTCTTCTATTATTGAAGCAAGCCCCATAAATAGATAACTTTCTCAATAATTTTGTAACAGTCCCTGGATTATGTTTCACTTACCTGGCTCTGCCACCTGTCTTCCTTAGAATCTATTACTTTGCCTGAGTATGGACTTTTCTGATTGGTTATTTACAGATTATATGTGTATCCCGAGAGTTAAGGGGTGGAGTGAGCCATAGGCCTTAGATAGGAGGAAGGTTTCTTCCTCAAAGAAAAATCAGTCAAGACAATGAATGTGTCATGGGAAGTACATAACATTTGATTTTAGACAGATTTGTATTCAAATTCCACCTCTGCTCTTACATGCCATGTGATCAGGGCAAAATCAGGGCAATTAATCATCTCTTTGGGCATTTCCTTGTTTTTTTTGAGACGGAGTTTTGCTTTGGTTGCCCGGGCTGGAGTGCAATGGTGCGATGTCGGCTCACCGCAACCGCCGCCTCCCAGGTTCAAGCGATTCTCCTGTCTCAGCCTCCCGAGTAGCTGGGATTACAGGCATGCGCCACTGAGCCCGGCTAATTTTGTAATTTTAGTAGAGACAGGCTTTCTCCATGTTGGTCAGGCTGGTCTTGAACTCCCAAACTCAGGTAATTCACCCGCTTTGGCCTCCCAAAGTGCTGGGATTACATGCATGAGCCACCAAGCCTGGCTGGCATTTTCTTTTTTTACATATTGGTAAGCTTTATGTAAATAACGTTATACTGCATTTTCCTTCTGTAACTTGTTTTTTGTTCGGATTTATTTATTTATTTATTTATTATTTGAGACGGAGTCTCCCTCTGTCGCCCAGGAGTGCAGTGGCTCAATCTTGGCTCACTACAACCTCCACCTCCTGGGTTCAAGTGATACTCTTGCCTCAGCCTCCTGAGTAGCTGGGACTACAGATGCGTGCCACTATGCTGGGCTAATTTTTGTATTTTTAGTAGAGACGGGTTTTCACCATGTTGGCCAGGCTGGTCTCGAACTCCTGACCTCAAGTGATCTGCCTGCCTCAGCCGCCCAAAGTGCTTGGATTACAGGTGTGAGCCACTGTGCCTGGGCTGTTGTTCAAATTTGTTTGTGACATTCATTCATGTTGATTCATGTAGCTGTAATCCATTAATTTCTACTTTAACATAATATCCCAGTATATGAGTACATTGTAATTTTAATCCATTTTTTAAATTAATGGATATTTAAGTTGTTTATATTATTTTGTTATTAGAGATGCAATGTTTTGAACATTCTTGTGCATATCTACATGTAAATGTGCAAAGGTTTTCTCTAGGGAACATATCTAGGAATGGAATTACTGAGTCTTACGGTATGACATTTAACAGCTAGACTAGAATTTGTCAAATTGTTTTCAGAGGTTGTTATAATCATTTACACTCCTGCTAGCAGTGCTTAAGAATTCCCACTGTTATTCATCATTTGATAACATTTTCACTATCTTAGAGGGCTGACAAATAGAAGATAGGAATATAAAAAAAATAAGATAGTACAATGGAATAAGTGTTTCAATTTGTACAATGGGAAAGTAAAAGTAATGGAGATCCTTTCTATCTACAAGCATAAAAAAGTGCAAGGGTAGAAGGGACAATGGGAGCCTTTTCTCTTCAAAGTAGGGCAAGTGAAATCCCATAGTGTCCAGCTAATAGTTGGGACTGGCAAGTCCTTGATGTTTCTTCCATAGTTGATAAAATGCAAAAAAAGGCACATTTTTTCTCACAGATTTTTTTTTTTTATGTGCTTGCTTGCCTGATTAGGAAAGAATTACTTTCAGAACTTTGTTCACAATGCCTAAGTTTTACCAATCACAATGACATAATTCCCTTTGGTGTTCTGGATCTCTGCTACTTATGGAATACTATGTAGCGAGAGGATTTTTAATGATATATGACTTTTAATTTAGCATTATGTAGTGATTTCTCTCTCTTTTCAAGACAGGGTCTTGCTCTGTTACCCAGGCTGGAGTGCAGTGGTGTGATCATAGCCCGCTGTAGCCTCGGCTTAAGTAATCCTCCTGCCTTAGCCTCCTGAGGCTGAGTGCACACCACTACACTAGACTAATTGTTTTTTTAATTTTATGTAAAAATGTGGTCTGGCTATCCAGTGGTCTCAAGTGATCCTTCTGGCCTTCTGGCCTCAAGAGATTCTCTCGTCTTTGACCTCCTAAAGTGCTGGGATCATAGATGTGAGCCACCATGCCAGGCCAATCTCTCTTTAGCAGGCAAATCTTGGAGATATTGTGTTCCAGACTACCTTAATAAACCAAATATCACAATAAAGTGAGTCACATGAATTTTTTAGCTTCCCAATGTATGTAAATGTTATGTTTATGCTGTACTGTAGTCTATTAAGTGTGCAATAGCATTATGTTTAAAAAGCCATATACATACCTTAATTAAAAAACATTTTATTGCTAAAAAATGCTCACATTCAGTTGAATGTTCAGTGAGTACATCTTTTTGCTAATCAAGGGCCTTGACTTGGTGTTGATAGATGCTGACCAATCAGGGTGATGGTTGCTGAAGATTGGGGTGGCTGTGACAGCAAGAAGTTTGCTGCACTGGTGGACTTTTACTTTCATGAATGACTTTTCTGTAGTATGAGATGCTGTTTGATAGCATCTTACCCACAGTAGAACTTCTTTCAAAAGTGGTCAGTTCTCTCAAACCTGGCAGCTGCTTTATCAGCTAAGTTTATGTAGTATTGTTAATCCTTTGTTGACATTTCAATAATATTCACAGCATCTTCACTAGGAGTAGACTTCATCTTAAGAAACCAGTTTCTTTGCTCATCCATAAGAGGTAACTTCTCATCTGTTCATGTTTTATCATGAGATGGCAGCAATTCAGTCACATCTTCAGGCTCCACTTCTAATTCTAGTTCTCTTGCTATTTTTACTACATCTGCAGTTACTTCTTCCACTGAAGTCTTGAACCCCTTAACGTCAATCACGAGATCTGGAATCAACTTCTTCCAAACTCCTGTTAATGTGGATATTTTGACCTCCTCCCATGAACCATGCATGTTCTTAGTGGCATGTAGAATGGCAAATTCTTTTTAGAAGGCTTTCAATTAACTTTGCGCAGATGCCCAGATCTATCAGAGGAATCACTATCTGTGGCAGCTATAACCTTATGATTTGTATTTCTTAAATTATAAGACTTGAAATTCAGAATTCCTCCTTGATTCATGGGCTGCAGAATGGATGTTGTGTTACCAGGGATGAAAACAACATTAATCTCCTTGCACACTTCCATGAGCGCTCTTGAGTGACCAGGTGCATTGCCAATGAGCAGTAATATTTTAGAAAGAATATTTTTTCTGTGCAGTAGAAATGCTTAAACATTTTTAGCTTTTGATTTAAAGTGAAAGATATGCAACATTTTCTTTAACCTGAACACTTGGAGGCCACTGTAGGGTTATTACTTGGCCTAACTTCAATACTGTTGTGTCTCAGGGAATAGGGAGGCCTGAGAAGCAGAAGAGAGTTAGGGTAATGGCCGGTCAGTAGAGCAGCCAGAATACACATATTTATCCATTAAGTTCACTGTCTTATATGAGTAGGGTTTGTGGAGTCCCAAAACAATTACAATAGTAACATCAAAGCTTATAGACCACAGATCACCATAATGGATGTAATAATAATAACACTAAAGTTAGAAATATTGTGGGGATTGCTAAAATGTGACACAGAGACACGAAGCAAGCATATGCTGTGGGAAAAATGGTGCTGATAGACTTGCTCAATGCAGGATTGCCACAAACCTTAATTTGTGAAAAATGCAATGTCTGCAAAGCACAATAAAGTGAAGTGCAATAAAATGAGGTGTGCCTGTATATATATATATGTGTGTGTGTGTGTGTATTATCCATTAATTAATTAATTATTTATTTTACTTTTAATAGTCAAGTTTCTTCAGCAGTCTGCAATTGTAACAGTGAGCACAAGAGCTATGTTAATTGAAGGCAATGTGACCACAACAGAAATTTCTACCTCATTAAAGTTTTAATGCTGCCCTGAATCCACAGAATTTTTTTATTTTATTATAAGCAGCTGGAAAATAAGTGAATATTAGTTTCACTTAAATGTAACTAAAACTAGATGACAGAAAATGTGACATTAATGTGTGTTACTGGAGCAGGCTTAAGTTCCCATATTTGAGGGAAAAGGTAAATTAGAATAATTTAGATATCAAATTAGCCTTTTAAGCAGTTTCTCCCCACTGGCTTGAGAGTTTAGGAATGATTTCCCAGAGAATCATGGAGAAACGTTTGTGATTGCTCTTATTAGAAATGTCATTAGCAAGTTTCTTGAAGGAGACACAGTGAATAACTGATTTTCTTGTTGTGACAGCCCTCTTCGGACCCTGATTTAAAGTGATCTGCTTTCTTACATTAGTACATCATTTTGCAGTTGTGAAGAGTTACACACATTTTCAATAATGGTGACAACAATCTGTTTCATGCCCCTAACTCTGAAAATAAAGTTGAATTTGCATGGAATGGATGAAGCATTTAAGATCAGAGTTTGCAACAAGAGCCTTAGTTTGGGTGCATAAGTAAACTGGATTGAAGTCCTCAAGTAGTTCATATTACAATATGTGCAAGTGTGGAATGTTCCAAACAAATGACCTTAAAGATGCTCTTTAATATATCCCAAGACTACACTAAGTAGCTCCAGCTTGTCTGCCCAAGTTGCAAATGGAGGTTGAGGAAATATAAAAAATGTTTAGGTAAGTCATCTGTGGTCAAAATCTTTGTCAAGAAAAATCAACAGTGACAGCTGTGTAGAAAAATCAATGAAGGGAAGGGCAATGGAGGAGGAGAAGGGAGTATAGGAAATGGGAGACTTGAATCCTCGCATTGTGCAAGTTAGGGAGAGCGACACACACACACACAGAGAAGGAGAATTAATTTGCTTTTCCTATTTGAGAGTGAACCTTTGGACAGAGGCCAGGATCAGTTGTGGGGGGCAAATGGAAGAAGGAGCTGCCCTAACCTACTGCAATGCAGAGCCTCACGCCCAGAGGCGGGACAGAGTTTGACTGTGCAGGCCTCACTCAAGTGAGAGTTGGAAAACAACTCCACCTCTAGCCTGGAACTAAACAGTGATCACTGTGCAGGCACCAAGGTGGTGAACTGACTCTATGCAGACCAGGGTACACAAAGTAAGAGACACCCTCTCAGAGAGCATTTTCTGGATCTGGCAAGACTAGAACTTGAATTCTTCAGGTTTGCCACAGCAGCAGCAATGCCAATGTATAAAGGGAATTAAGAGTGCTCACCCCAGCCCCCTGGGACAGGACAGTCAGGAGGACTGTATGGACACGTGGTCCACCCCATCTTTTGTGAGGTTGAGGCAAGAGAACAAATGCAGGCTTACCCGCCATTTACCCAAATATTTAAAAGTTATAAATCAGGAGAAAACATTTTGAAGTCAAATATGTTTTATCCTCTCGCCATGATAAATATACATTCATAATAACCTAAAAGATCCAGGCTAATTTAAAATTCTTAGATGCCTTAGAATTTCCTCTTATAATAGAATGTGGCTGACACAGTTCACAACGCCACTTGTTCTTTCTGCCACCCCCAGCTCCATCCTGTGCCAGGAGTGCTGTGTGTGTGTGTGTAAGTGTGCATGTGGACCCCTCCACCTGCAACCCCAACTCTGTCCACACCCCTCTCCCTTCAAGCAGCCATCTTGCAGGCACGACTGAGGTTTAGAGAAGAGTACATCCACGGAGTGATCTGCCCCAAAATGAATGTGGCAGGGGAAGAGGCAGCTCTGGCCCTATTCTGGAGGTCTGGGGTGTGAGCTCTGTTCCTGATCCTTGCTTGGTGGGAAGGGGTCTGGCTGCAAGGCCAGAGCAAGGCCCTCAAAAGCCTAGGGCAGGGCCAGGGATGGTACCAGGGATAAGACGGCACTTTGTGAAAAAATCGGAACCCAATGGCAGGAAGGGGCTTGGAGGCTGCTTCCCTTGCTACTCAGCTGGGGAGCCCAGTGAGCTGATTTGCTGTAGGCAGACAGGGCATTAGCATTCCCCTGCTCTTGTGATTTGGAGAAAGTCCCCATTATACTAACTTTACAGCTTCTCAGTACAAAGAGATGTATTTGACTAAAATGGAAAATCCTGCTGAGATTTGAATGTCTGATATTTGATTCTACTCTCTTTCCTTTTTCAGTTCAGCCCAGTCTCTCTCCCCAATTCCTAATTCATACACCCTTGTTTGCATTCTCTTGAGACTTCTCCTCCTCCTCCTCCTCCCCAATAGCAGATGATTTTTGTTCCGGTTTCACATAGAATGTAGAAATCCCCCTGCCCCACGCCCACTGCCGTCCCCACCCGTGCGCTACATCTCTATTATTCCTCCTCGCCAAGTGAATTTCTCTGGCCAAAGCTGGTTCCACCAGTAGGGCTCTGAATGGTGTGTCCTCTTGCTTGCTCAGAGGCTCCCATCTGTCAGCAATCTCACCTGTCTCCAGCGTTCTGTCTTTCACTGCCTTTTGGCTCTAACAGCACTTAAATATATTCAACTCTCCCCTGCTATAGATGTCGACAACTTCCCTTTACCTTCTTCCTCTCAGCTACCTCCCCATTTTCCTCTTCCTCTCTCAATTTATTCAAAGAACTTCAAAGAAGCTCAACAGTGCTTGGCTATTATTAAATTTTTTTTTTTTTTTTGTAGAGACGAGGTCTTGACCAGGCTGGTCTCGAACTTCTGGCCTCAAGAAATCTACCCGCCTCAGCCTCTCAAACTGCTGGGATTGCAGGCATGAACCCTGGGGCTGGTCTTGGGTGAGTTATTCAAAGAGCTAGAAGACAATGCCTTTCATTCAAGGCTTCCCTTGCCTTCTTAATACTTCTCAGATCAGTAGTCTCCACTTGTCTCCACTTTCTCACTCTGCATTTATTCTTCAGCTTACTCGAATTCACTGTCAGTCTCTACCACGCCACTCCCGCTTTCTATGTCAACGTCATTGCAGGCTCCACCCGGTTGAATATGAAGGATAATTTCTCAGTGTTTAGATCAGCAGCATTTGGCTCCAGTATCTTTTCTTAAAATGCTCTCCTCTCCTGGGTTCCCTGACACCACTTCCTGGTTTTCCACCTACCTGGCTTTCCTCCTACTTAACCCTCCCTGCTGATTCTTCTTCCTCCCCTACCCAATGTCTATTTCCACACCCCTGGGCTTGCTCGTGGGCATTCTTTTCTTCTCCATCTACAATCTCTCCACAGGTATCTCATCTGCTGTCATGGTTTGAAATGCCATGGATTTGCTGATTACATTAGAATTGATATTTCCAAACCAGTTTTGTCTCTTGAGCAACAAACTTGTAAATCCTACTGCAGACACCTTCAATGCTGCCCCCTGCTCTCTCCAAAACCTTTTCCGCTCAGTCTCTCCAAAAACTCAGGCTTCCAACTTAGGAGGCTCACCTTGATTTCTCCTTTTTCTTCACTATTCACATCTAACTCCTCAGACCTATTTCTTGAAATCCCTCACTTCTTTCCAATTTCACTGCCACTAGTCTAATCCAAGCTGTCCTCGCCTGGCACCTGTCCGCCTGGGACAGCTTCCTCACAGTCCCTACCACTTCCTCTTAAGTTTATGCACCCATCCATTCACACACAACAACCAGGGAGATTTCAAAAATTTACATCAGTTTCCACTATCCCGTCTGTTCTTAAAATCAGAATCTTTTCTCTGGCCGTCAAGCTTCCTGGATGCTTGGCCTCTGCCTACTTCCCTGAGCTCATTTCATGTTCTCTCCTTTATCGTCATTGTGCACCAGGTGCGCCATCTCCTTTTCTTTTTCGTAGTCACTTAAATTCTTTGCCACAAACAGTCTTTGTACTTAACTTTCCCTCTGTCTGCAATACTTTTTCTCTGGGCTTCTGGAAGTCCAGTGCATTTTCATTCTTTCAGGTGAAATATCACCTTGTCACAAAGGTCTTTCTTGGCCACCCTACAGAGGTTAATCTCTCTCAGATATTGCATAACCATGTTGATTTCCTTGGTAGCACTTGTCACAACCTGTAATTATATTATTTATTTGTTTAAATATTTGTTTTCTAGCTCTCCCAGTACAGAGTAAGTCCTATCAGGGAAGAATGTTTCTTGTCTTATTTGCCACTGTTTTCCCAGTGTTTAGTGTAGCTTCTGGCACACAACAGGGATTTAAAAAGTATTTGTTGAATTAATATTTATCATGTGTATCATTTTCTGAATATCTATTGACCCTGGAAGGGTGTTACGAGTAGATAAGGAAGCGCAATATAAGATGTCTGCCTTACTGCTGTATCTGTGTTTAGTCATACCAAAGTTATATCTTTTAGAATGTGAACTTCTGAAAAGTAAGACTCCTCTATGTGCATATACAGGGGTGGGCATAACTGAAGGCTTAAATAAATACCCTTTAACCATGATAATAGTGCTTTGTAGTCAATTATATTGGGTAGCTATAAATACAGAATGGCAAATCAATCTTTTGAGAAGGAATTTACAAGTGTATATGACTAGTTTAACTTTGGTAGCCAATGGATCAGCTATGAAACTTTTTTTCTATTGGTTTTCTATTCACATCTCACCTTATCAAAGATTTTTTTTTAGTTTATTTGCTTAATTTTAATTTTACATTTTTTGTTTCAATAGGTTTTTGGGGAACAGGTGGTATTTGGTTAAATTAATAAGTTCTTCACTGGTGATTTCTGAGGTTTTGGTGTACCCATCACCTGAGCAGTGTACACTGTACCCCATGTGTAGTCTTTTATCCCTCACCCCTCTCCAGCCCTTTCCACTGAGTCCCCAAAGTCCATTGTATCACTATTATGCTGTGGCATCCTCACAGCCTAGCTTCTACTTATGAATGAGAACATATAATGTTTGGTTTTCCATTCCTAAGTTACTTCACTTAGAATAATGGTCTCCAATTCCATCTAGGTTGCTGCAAATGCCATTATTTCATTCCTTTTTATGGCTGGGTAGTATTCCACAGTATATATTAATATATGCCACATTTTATTTACCCATTTGTTGATTGATGGGCATTTGGGCTGGTTCCATATTTTTGCAATTATGAATTGTGCTGCTATAGACGTGTGTGCAAGTATCTTTTTCGTTTAATGACTTTTTTTCCTCTGGGTAGATACCAAAGAGTGGGATTGCTGGATCAAATGGTAGAGCTACTTTTAGTTCTTCAAAAAATATGTACACTGTTTTCCATAGTGGTTGTGCTAGTTTACATTTCCATCAGCTGTGTAAAAGTGTTTCCTTTTCACCGCATCCCTACCAACCATTTTTTGATTTTTTGATTATGGCCATTCTTGCAGAAGGGAGGTGGTATTGCATTGTGGTTTTAATTTGCATTTCCTGGATAATAGGTAATGTTGATAATTTTTTCATTTGTTTGTTGGCCATTTGTATATTTTCTTTTGAGAATTGTCTATTCATGTCTTTAGCCCACTTTTTGATAAGACTGTTTGTTCTTTTCTTGCTGATTTGTTTGTGTTCCTTTTAGATGCTGAATATTAGTCCTTGTCAGATTTATAGATTGTGAAAATTTTCTCCCATTTTGTGAGTTGTCTGTTTATTCTGCTGATTATTTCTTTTGCTGTGCAGAAGATTTTTAGTTTAATTAAGTTCTATCTATTTATCTTTGTTTTTGTTGTATTTGCTTTTTGATTCTTGGTCATGAAGTCTTTGCCTAACCCAATGTCTAGAAGAGTTTTTCTGATGTTATCTTCTAGAATCTTTATGATTTCAGGTCTTAGATTCAAGTCTTTGATGCATCTTGAGTTGATTTTTGTGTAAGGTGAGAGATGAAGATCCAGTTTCATTCTTCTACATGTGGTTGCCAGTTTTCCCAGCACAATATTTTTTTTTCTTTGAGAGAGAGTCTCACTTTGTCACTCAGGCTGGAGTGCAGGGATGTGATCTCGGCTCACTGCAACCTCAGCCTACCAAGTTCAAGCAATTCTCGCCAGCATCATTTATTGAACAGGGTGTTTTATGTTTTCGTTTGCTTTGTCAAAGATCAGTTGACTCCAAGTATTTGGCTTTATTTCTGGGTTCTCTATTCTGTTCCATTGGTCTATATGCCTATTTTTATACCAGTAACATGCTGTTTTGGTGAATATGGCTTTATAGTATAGTTTAAAGTCAGGTAACGTAATGCCTCCACTTTCGTTCTTTTTGCTTAAAATTGCTTTGGCTATGCAGGCTATTTTTGGGTCCATATGAATTTTAGGATTGTTTTTTCTAGTTCTGTGAAGAATAGCGGTGGGTTTTTTTGTTTGTTTTTGAGACAGAGTCTCCCTCCGTCACCCAGGCTGGAGTGCAGTGGTGCAATCATAGCTCACTGCAACCTCTGTCTCCTGGGTTGAAGCAATTCTCTTGCCTCAGCCTCCAGAGTAACTGGGATTACAGGCATGTGCTACCATGCCCAGCTAATTTTTGTATTTTTAGTAGAGTTGAGGTTCATCATGTTGGCCAGGCTGGTCTCACACTCCTGATTTCAAGTGATCCACTTGCCTTGGCCTCCCAAAGTGCTAGGATTACAGGCATGAGCCACTGTGCCCAGCTGATTGATGGTGGTATTTTGATGGGAATTGCATTGAATTTGTAGGTTGTTTTTGGCAGTATGGTCATTTTCACAAGATTGATTCTAAGTATCCATGAGCGTGGGATGTGTTTCCATTTGTTTGTGTCATCTATGATTTCTTACAGCAGTCTTTTGTAGTTTTTCTCATAGAGGTCTTTCACTTCCTTGGTTAAAGATATTCCTAAGTATTTTATTTATTTTACAGCTATTGTAAAAGGAGTTGAGTTCCCTATTTGATTTTCAGCTTGTTCACTGTTGGTGTATTGCAGGGCTACTGATTTTGTGTACATTAATTTTGTATCTGTAAAGTGCGCTCAATGTTTTTTATCAGTTCTAGGAGCTTTTTGGATTAGTCTTTAGTGTTTTCCAGGTATACAATTATGTCATCAGCAAACAGTGACAGTTTGGCACTCTCTTTACTAATTTGGATGCCCTTTATTTATTTCTCTTGTCTGATTGCTCTGGCTAGGATTTCCAGTTCTGTGTTGAATAGAAGTGGTAAAAGTGATCATTCTTGTCTTGTTCCAGTTCTCAGGGGCAATACTTTCAGCTTTTCCCCATTCAGTATAATGTTGGCTGTGATTGCTATTTCTCTTATGGATCTAGCCACCCAGTGGAGCTACCAGCCACTGGGTGGGTACTGTGGGGTGTCTGCAAAGAGTTCTGTGATGTGATTCATGTTCAAGTCTCTCAGGCATGAATACCAGCACCTGTTCCAGTGGAGGTAGCAGGGGAATGAAGTGGTCTCTGTGAGGGTCCTTAGTTGTATTTTTGTTGTGTTGGTTAGCCTTCAGCCAGGAGGTGGCGCTTTCAAGAATGCACCAGCTGCAGTGATATAGGGAGGATCAGATGGTGGGTGGGGTCATATAGCGCCCAAGGGATTGTTTTTTGTCTTTGGCTACCAAGGTGGATAGAGAAAGACCCATAAGGTAGGAGCAGGATTGGATATGTCTTTGCTCAGACTCTCCTTGGGTGGGGCTTGCTGTGGCTGCTGTGGGGGATGGGATGTGGTTCCTAGGAAAATAAAGTTATGTTCCCAGGGGGAGTAAAGCTGCTACTGCTGTGTCATACAGGTAACCAGGGAAGTTGGGGAAAGCCAGCAGCCACAGGCCTCACCCAGCTCCCATGCAGCCCACAGCCCAAAAGGCTGGTCTCACTCTCACGGTGTCCCCCACACCCCAGCAGCACCAAGTTTATTTCCAGGCAGCTAATGAGCAGGCTGGGAACTTGACCCAGGCTACAAGCCTCCAAGCTAGGAAAGCAAGCCAGCTCACAGTTCCTTGGCTGTCCCACGGAGCCTGGAGTAGCAATCCACATCCTTCAGAGGATCTGTGGCTTCTCTTGGATCTCCTGGTATGTTCCTGTGATAGTTCTTGGAGCAAAAGTTCACAATTTGGGTCTCTACAAGCTGCTCTGTTTATCTGAGTGGGAGCTTCAAGTTAATCATGCCTTCTATCTGCCATTCTTCCCCTGACTAATTTTTAAATTTTTTGTAGAAACGAGCTCTTGCTATGTTGCCCAGGCTGGTCTCAAATTCCTGGGCTCAAGTGATCCTCCCACTTTGCTCCCAAAGCAGTGGGATCACAGGCTTACCACCAGCATTGCCACCTCTAACCTCACCAAAATAACATCTTTAGGTTCCCAATAAGGCTTTTGAAACAATAAGTTTCATGTATTCATTTTGTCTTCTAAGGGAAAACAGTAACAAGTGAAGAGCAAAAGACAATGTGATAGACAACTTCTGCCAGGGCTTATAATGATCCCACCTCTTGGTGTACCTGTCCTTGTGGAACCTCCTCCCCATATGTGTGGGCTGGACTTGGTGGGCATGCTTCTGGTGAGTGGAATATGGCAAAGTTGATGAAACTAAGTTTGGAAAGTCAGTGACTTCTGTCTTGTTTGCATTCTCTTTGGCTCCTCTCATGTGCTTGCTTGATGGAACAAACTGGAGAGGCCCATGTAGCATGGAACCAAAGGTAAACTCCAGCCAACCACCATCAAAGAACTGAGGCCCTTGGTCTAACAGTTCTTGAGAAACTAAATCCTGCAACAATCACTTCAGTGAGCATGAAAGCAAATCCTTCTCCAATAAAGCCTTAAGATGAGACCATAGCCCTTGATGACACCTTGACTGACGCCTTTTTAGAGGCTCTGACAGAGAGGACTAAGTTAGGCTGAGCTTCAATTCCTGATGCACAGAAACAATGGGAAAATAAATGCACATTGTATTAAGTTAAATTTTGGGGTAATTTGTCACACAGAAATAGATAACTAATACAGCAAACTTTTATAACAATATTAAGGGGGTTGGATAAAAATATTAATTAAAAGTCCATTTTGTGCTACATTTTTATCTGTATTATCTCATTATTCTTCAGATCAACCCTGTTTTTCCACTTAAATTAAATTTTAAAAAAATATATTTAGGGGGTACAAATGTAGATTTCTTACATGCATATATTGCATAGTGGTGAAGCCTTGTTGTTAACTTTTAACTGGCATTTTAACTGACTAACAGAGTCAGCATAAGCAGTTATTGCATCTTTAGAATTCCATTTAGGCTTTGTGCCAGTTATCAATTTATTGGCTGTCAGCTCCAAATTTATATTTCAATACCTGCTCTGCTATAATGGACAGACTGCCTTTACATGTTTCTTCTTGACAGTGAACATGATGTTAAGCTTTCTCATAAAGGGTGGGGAAGGACATTGCAGGAGGAAAGGTCTTTTCCTGTTGTTTCTGCTGGCTGCACTAAGGGAGAGGATTTCAGTGGTGGTCTGCCCCAGCCATGAACCCAGAATGCACAATCCCTTTCTGACCCCACAGCCCTGGCCTATTCCTGATGGTCACAGACACTGCACTCTAGGCACCCCACCCACACTGAACCCCAACAACTCCCTCTGCTTTTCTACTCCCTGAATCCCAGGTTTGTTTCCAGAAGCTCTCCTAACACAGTCACTGGGCCCTGTAGGCCTCTTGTCTAAACTGGTGGCCCCCGGCTCCCTCTGCAGGCCTGTATGTCTGCCCACCAGCTACAGCTTGCCTGAACCACACAGGGTTGCTTCCTGCCTGCCTTAGGACTGTGGACCAGCAAACTTCTCTGTCATCTAGTAGATTGCAACAATATCTTTTCCAATGAGGTCTGAACCTGAACCTTGGGAAGTGGACCCCTTCAGTGTTTTTCCTTCCTTGAGGACTCTTCTTTATCTCCAGAGTACTATATAGAATTTTCTTACGTATTAACATTATCCTTCAGTGCTTTGTAATTCTTTTGTAAATCTTTATGTTAAATTTTTCTATCTAAATTACTGTATAGTTTCTGTTTCCTGATTGAACCCTGACTGATCTAGGCCTTTTGAGAAACAGAGGAGGCTGCTCTATAATATTTCAGCACTGGCATATTGTGGCCCCTTTCTCCTTTGATTCAAAGAAGCAGCAGGATAGAAAGACAAATACCAGGGGCAGAGAATCAGGAAGCTAGAGATGTCTCGTTTTGTGACCAGTTTGCTGTATAAGCTCAGGCAGGCAATTCATTTCTTCAACATACAGATATGGAGAATCTATTTTACCCTTGCTGTTGCACTAAATGCAAAAACTGCTACTATGAATAAGACACAGTCCCCATTTGCCTTCAAGGAACTCAGTATTTGAGGAAGAGAGGAAAGACTGATATGAAAGACAGTATTAAAATACAACATTGATATTTCAATAACTGACATAGGTACAAAGATGGCCCAGAGGAGAAGGAATCCAGTAAGTGTTCCTAGAAAAGGTGGGAAGACTTTATAGAGGAGATGATATGGTTTGGCTCTGTGTCCTCACCCAAATCTCATCTCAAATTGTAATCCCTACATGTCAAGGGAGGGACCTGGTGGGAGGTAATTGGATCATGGGGGTGGTTTTCCCCATGCTGATCTCATAATACTAAGTGAGTTCTCAGAAGAACTGATGATTTTGAAGTGTGGTACTTCCTTCCTCTCTCTCCTGCTGCCATGTAAGACATGTCTTTCTTCCCTTTCACCTTCTGCCACGATTGTAAGTTTCCTGAGGCCTCCCCAACCATTTGGAACTGTGAGTCAATTAAACTTCTTTTCTAAATAAGTTACCCAGACTCAGGTATTCTTTATAGCAGTGTGAAAATGAACTAATACAGAGATTTGGTACTGGCAGAGTGGGGTATTGCTATAACAATAACCTGAAAATGTGGAAGCAACTTTGGAATTGGGTAACAGGGAGAGGTTGAAACAATTTGGAGGACTCAGAAGACAGAAAGATGTGGAAAAGTTTGGAACTTTCTAGACACTTGTTGGATGGTTTTGACCAGAATGCTGATAGTGATATGGACAATGAAGTTCAGGCTGAGGTGATCTTGGATGGAGATGAGAAACTTATTGGGAACTAGAGTAAAGGTCACTCATGCTATGCTTTAGCAAAGGGACTGGCAGCATTTTGCCCCTGCCCTAGAGATCTGTGAAACTTTAAACTTGAGAGAGATGATTTAGGGCATCTGGTGGAAGATATTTCTAAGCAGCAAAGCATTCAAGACATGACCTGGCTTATTCTGAAAGTGTTCAGTTATATGTGTTCACAAAGAGATGGTTTGAAATGGAAACATGTTTAAAAGGGAGGCAGAGCATAAAGGTTTGAGAAATTTGCAGCTTGACCCTGTGGTAGAAAAGAAAAAAAAAATCGTTTTCTGGGGAAGAATTCAAGCCTGCTGCAGAAATTTGCATAAGTACTGAGGAGCTGAATGTTAATAGCCAAGACAATGGGGAAAATGTCTTGAGGGCACATCAGAGACCTTCATGGCAGCTCTACCCATCATAGGCCTGGAGGCCTAAGAGGGAAAAATGGTTTTGTGGGTGAGGCCCAGGACCCAAGGTACAGATCAGGCCATTGCTTCAGAGAGTGCAGGACCCAAGCCTTGTTAGCTTTCACATGATGTTGATCCTGTGGGTGCACAGAAGTCAAGAACTGAGGTGTGGGAACCTCCTCCCATATTTCAGAGGATGTATGGAAACGCCTAGATGTCCAGGCATAAATTTGCTGCAGGGGTGGAGCCCTCATAGAGAACCCCTGCTAGGCAGTGCAGAAGGGAAATGTGGGGTTGGACTCCCAATGCAGAGTCCCCACTGGGGCACTGCCTAGTGGAGCTGTGAGAAGAGGGCCACCATTCTGCAGATCCCAGAATGGTAGATACACTGACAACTTGCACCATCAGCCTGCAAAAGCCACAGGCACTCAATGCCAGCCTGTGAAAGCAGCTGTGGGGACTGTACCCTGCAGAGCCTCAAGGGCAGAGCTGCTTGAGGCCTTGGGAACCCAGCTCTTGCATCAGTGTGCCCTGGATGTGAGACATGGAGTCAAAGGAGACCTTTTTTTTTTTGAGATGGGTCTCACTGTGTTGCCCAGGCTAGAATGCAGTGATGTGACCTCAGCTCACTTCAACCTCCACCTCCTGGGTTCAAGAGATTCCCCTGCCTCAGCCTCCTGAGTAGCTGGGATTACAGGTATCCACCACCATGCATGGCTAATTTTTATATTTTTAGTAAAGATGGGTTTTTGCCATATTGGCCAGGTTGGTCTTGAACTCCTGACCTCAGGTGATACACTGGCCTTGGCCTCCCAAAGTTCTAGGATTACAGCCATGAGCCACTGCACCCAGCCTAGGAGATCATTTTACAGCTTTAAGAATTAATGACTGTCCCACTGGGTTTTGGACTTGCATGGGGCCTGTGGCCCCTTTGTATTGGCCAATTTCTTCCATTTGAAACAGGAGCATTTTCTTAGTTGCAAAATGAAAGTGCCGAACTACAGACCTCTAGGTTAGAGTCTCTGAGTGCCTTAACACATGACGTTCTCAGAGATAAGATTCTGGAGTCTTATTTTAATGACCCATTAGCCTTTAATATTCTTCTTCTCATGAGATTTTCTAAGTTTAGGAGGACAAAATATATATGTTTCCCAAGATAAGAGGATATAGGAATGGGTTACGACTAATTTCTGGAAGTCACTTGCTTATGAGTTTTGGGAGTTTGGGATGGTGATGATGGTGGGTTGAAGAATGTGCACTGATTAGGGGAAGTAGGCTGGGTGTCTTCCACTGGAAGAAAGGTGCTTAAGAAAGATGAGGTTCATGGGAGTGTATAGCTTTTGACTTGTCTTGCTGATGTTGAAGGAGTTAACAACAACGGTCTACTGTGAATATTGCTGAGTCAATGTATTAGTCTATTCTTACATTGCTGTAAAGAAATGCTTGAGACTGGGTAATTTACAAGAAAAAGAGATTTAATTGTCTCACAATTCTATAGCCTGTACAGGAAGCATAGTGGCATCTGTTTCTTGGGAGGCCTCAGGAAGCTTCCAATCATGGTGGAAAGTGAAGAGGGAGCAGGTATGTCAAATGGTGAAAGTAGGAGCCAGAAGAGCGAGAGGGGAAGTGTCACACACTTTCTTTTCTTTTTTTTCTTTTGAGATGGAGTCTTGCTATGTCACCCAGGCTGGAGTGCAGTGGCATGATCTTGACTCACTGCAACCTCTGCCTCCCGAGTTCAAGCAATTCTGCTGCCTCAGCCTTCCAAGTAGCTGAGATTACAGGCACCCACCATCACGCCCAGCTAATTTTTGTATTTTTAGTAGAGACGAGGTTTCACCATGTTGGCCAGGCTGTTCTTGAACTCCTGACATCAGGTGATCTGCCTGCCTCGGCCTCCCAAAGTGCTAGGATTACAGGCATGAGCCACTGTGCCCAGCCAGAGCCACCACATCTGGCCACATACACTTTTAAATGATCAGATCTCACAAGAACTCATTCATTCACTATCATCAGGACAGTTCCAAGAGGGATGGTGCTAAACCGTTCATGAGAAATCTGCCCTTATGATCCAATTGCCTCCCACCAGGCCCCACCTCCAACATTGGGGATTACATTTCAATATGAGATTTGGGGAGGGACACACATCCAAATTTTATGAGTTGGTGACTCGAAGCTACACAGCTGTGGATGTGACAGGTTGTTTATGTTAAGCCATCCCTGTGGCCGATTGACTTAACAAGACTTATGGCAGTGAAACAGAAAAAGCTCAGATTTTTAACTTATCTGTGACTGTGAATTCCTGTTCTGCCACCTATTAGCCGTTCGACCTTGGTCATATTCATCATACCTCTCCATGCCTCGGTCTTCTCATCTTAAAATGGTGAAATAAATACCTGTTTCATAAAATTGCACCTATACTTAAATGAGATTACATTAAGAGCACTTTCTATAGAGGAGGGACTCAACAAAAAATAAGCTGAGATTATTATTAATCAAGGTATTTCCGGGTCAGTCCCCTGTTTCTAAAGCAGGAAAGGATGAGGGAGGCAGGTTGAATGAATGACCAGATAAAGGTTGAATGTAAAATTTTAATGGGCATAGATTATTTGGCTGATACCAAATTGAATTCAAGTTTTATATTAATTTTGCTCTACAGACTTGCTGTCCATATTAAAACCTCTTTCCACAGTATTTGTATTTCTTATCCATTGTTCTCTAAATCTATAACATCATCATCATTCTTAATTCCCTGGTGACATCTTACGCTAACCCATAGCCTCAAAGTATGTCCATTGTAATTACTTTCCTAAGATATTTGGTGACAAGTTTGATTTCATTATAAATTGTTGAATGGTTGCTGAAACCAATTCTATTGACCTTGATCTTTTAAGAAATTGATATCCTTCTTTGTTTTCTGCTTGTCTTCATGGTGTTCTAACAATTACTGAGATTTATTAAGGTGTTTCAGAAATTATTCCTTCTGTGTTGGAAACAGCATCTAGTCTTTGGTAACTTAGAAGATATTGAGGCTTTTGTTGTTGTTTTGCAAAAGTAAGCTTTTTTGAAATTGAACAGTTTTACTTTTAGGAGAAGCCTCTCACTTAATAGATTGTCTAAGATTTCATATATGCCACAAAATGCTTAGAAAATCATTTGGTAGACATATCAGCTTAAAAGATTTTCAAGCAGTTAGGAATGTTCTGAGATATGTGCTTGATATTCAACATTGGGAATGGGTTATTCCTACTTCTAAAAGGGGGAAGAGAGCAAGGAATGGAAAAAGAAAAGAAAAATTACAAAACTAAAAATGCCCTCCTATTTTGAACTAAAGTCGTTTAAGTATCTGATATTACTATATACATATAGGGGTGGGTGTGTGTGTATTTGTGTGTGTGTGTGTGTGTGTGTGTGTGTGTTGTAGAGACAGAGTCTCACTTTGCCCAGGCTGAATTTAAACTCGTAGGTTCAAGTGACCCTCCCATCTCAGCCTCCCAAGTAGTGGGGACTACAGGCAAATGCCCAGCTCTCTGATATATCAGAGAAAGCTATCAATGTTGAGTCTTAAGTGACTAGCAGATGAAGTAGTCAGTTGATGTCATGTGAGTCTAAAAAGGCTGATTGCCAAAGCCACTGTCAATTTCTATCTGTCTCTCTCTTTCTTTCTGTTTCTCTGTCTTTCCCTGTCACCCTTTCCACCTCCATCTTTTTACTCCTTTCTTTTCTCTTTTTTAATTTTTTAAAATTTATTTTAAATTTTTCTTTATATATATGCACACATACATACACACACATACATTTACATAAATGCTTAAATGGAATCGTATCATAATTTTTTAGGGCTATAATTTTTTATCTTTGTTTGCCTCCTTTTGCCACTCTCCTTTCCTCTTCTCCAAATGAGACAGGCCTTACCTCTTATGAATCTGTTTTTCTTCACGCTCTATAATTACAAATAAGCTCCATATATGTATGCACACTCATATATGCACAACTGTACAGAGAGAGGCAACTTTTCAGTTTTAAAAAATGAGATTATATTATTTCTACTCCTCTGCATTTTCTTTTTCTCAAAGAAACTTCAAGAAAATCTCTCTTAAGTATCTAGTAAAATTCAAACTCATTTTAATAGATGCATAATATTTCATTATGTAAATTAATCTTAATATATTCAACCATTCCCTAAGTTGCTGGGCATTCACTTGCTTGCAGTTGTTGACCATTCTCAATAATGCTACAGTAAACATACTTGTATGTATTTTTAGATACTAATGCGTTTATTTATTCATTTAATTAATTAATGAATTTTTTTGAGACAGGGTCTCACTCTGTCTCCCAGGCCGAAGTGCAGTGGCATGATCTCAGCTCACTGCAACCTCCACCTCCCAGGTTTAAGTGATTCTCGTGCCTCAGCCTCCTGGGTAGCTGGGATTATAGGTATGCGCCACTGCACCCAGCTAATTTTTGTATTTTTAGTAGAGAAGGAGTTTCACCATGTTGGCCAGGCTAGTCTCCAACTCCTGATCTCAAGTGATCCACCTGCCTTGGCCTCGCAAAGTGCTGGGATTGTAAGTGTGAGCCACCACGCCTGGCCTGATGCTTTTATTTTTATGTGATATAAAATGTGACCTATTGTTATGTTACCAGTAGAATTGCTAGATCAAAGGATGCAAATATATTAAATTATAACAGATACTGCTGGATTGTCTTTCAGAAAGACTGTAAAACTGACATTTCACTCAAGTAATGTAGGAGAGTCTCCCTTTCCCTGACATTCTTGATCCTTATTTTGCTTTACTTTTTGTCAGATGTGACATCTCATCGTTACCTCTTTTTATGGCATTTACTCAACTACTAATGAATTTGAACATCTTTTCATGTGTTTGCTGGTCACTTAGACTTGCTCTCCTGTGAACTGTCTATTTATATTCTTTACTTATGTTATTGTACATTATTTTGTAAGAGGTTTTCAGATATTATAGATAACTTTTTGATGTCTTAAGGTGTAAAATGTTTTTCCCCCAAAGCAGTCTTTATCTATTGATTTTATTTGTGAACTTTTACTCTAATTTAAAAATTATATTGTCAAATATTTTCCCTCCCTCTCTTCCTCCTTCCCTCCCTTTCTTCCGTCCTTCTTTCTTCATTGTTTTTTTCTTTAAGCTTTTGGTTTTTCTCACTTGGTGAATATAATTTCCTGTACACCTATATTGTATGTGTAGTCTCTTACATTTTGTTTAAATATTTTAATTTTATTTATTTTTGCTTTGTATATAGTATAAATAGAGGTCCAACTTTATTTCCTCCTACCCCTAGTATTATTCTAGGGGTTAGAAAATTGTATTACTATTATACTATTATATTATTTAGAAAATTAAATAATAAATTTATTACTCAAGAAATTAAAATATCTTAAGGGGCTGGGGTATAAAAAGAAATTGATCAATAGGTATAAATATACAGTTTGATAGAATAAATAAGACCCAGTATTTAATAGATTAGTAGGGTGACTACAGTTTCCAATAATCTATTGTATATTTCAAAATAGGTGAGAATAATTTGAATGATTCTAGCATAAAGAAAAAACAAATATTTAAGTGAGATATTCCAAATATACTGATTTAATCTTTACAAAGTATATGAATGTATTACATTATCACATGTACCCCAAAACTATGTACATCTCTTATGCATCAATAAAAATGGTTTTAAAGGGAAAATTAATATATCGCTTTGCTACATATGTACTTATGTCTATTTATTTTTGAGTTATTTATTTTATTCCACTGATTTATTATTTTTAATTTATTTTCATGTCAACATAATAACAACTGTATTACAGTGGCTGTGTAGTCTATCTCTCATTGTCATTAGATATTCTAAAATACTTTTTTTGGGCTATTCTGGATATTTACACTTACCCATGAAACTTATCATAGCTGTATTGAGATAAAAGATTCTTTTGGGATACTAATTAGAATTGCACATATTACTTTTGGGAAAAATAACATTTTTATTATATCTTCCCATCCAAGAATGGTACATCTTTGCATTTGTTCCAATTTTGTTTTGTGTCTTCCGATAAAATTTACATTGTTCTTCATATATGTGCTGTGCTTGTATTGTTACTATGGTATAGTTTTTATCATTTTTGTGAAAGGAATAGTCTTCCATTTGCATTTGTAAGTGTTTATTATTACCATGGAGAAAAGCTATTGATTTAATACATTGTATCCAATGGGTAGATAATTTCAGTGAGCATATGACCATATTTACTATTAATTCGACAACTATTTATGAAGCAATTTTCTAAGTACTAGGGATATAGCAATTGATAAAACATATGAAATCCTTGTCCTAGATCAGAGGGGAAAACAGGGAAAATATGGTTTCAGTCTTCGAGAATGAGGGACATGATTAGCTAAAGGAACAAACTCAGAATATTTATTTGACTTCATGGTGTCCTGCAGGATATGACAAAACAATGATCAACCAAGATGCTGATTCTCCTTTCAACCCAACTTTTCTGAATTCTCTGTGCCACCTTCTGAGGTTTCTGCAATTTTCCCCCTCAGTGACCCTCCACTAAATCTTTTCCTTGATGCATCACATGCTCTCAGAGTTTATGTGCTCTGAGACACATCTTTTGATTTATAAAGTTGGGACACATAAAAAAATCCCTGTATTGCCATTTGGAACCCAAGAAGAAATATAACAGAAAACAGCACTGTTATTTATCTAAGCTTTCTAGAAACCAATTATTTAATTACTATTTTAACATTAGCTCCTTTATCTACATATCTAAAGACTTCTCATGGATTTTCATCATAAAACAGTGTTGAGTGCTTTGTTAAAATCTAAATAAGTTGTCATTAGCCTAGTGTTCCTGTGTACGCATTCAGTTCTGTCGAAAGATGTGATGTGGTCTGTTGTGGTTCAGGCTCGTATAAATGTGTACTAATAATTTGATATCATGTCCTTTTTTCCAAGATAGACGAAATTAATTTCTTTGTTGCATTTTCAAATAACTTCGAGATACCAAGATACAAGTCATCTTAGGGATTAACAATTGCCTCTGTCTCTTCTGGAATTTGACTCACATTATTTTCTGTGGCTCTGGAATAGTTCTTTTGAAGATGATGATAAATCATAGATATCTTTTTCAATAATTTGCTGCCTCACAATCCTGATAAGATTGTTAATCTTTATTATTGCCTGTCTAGACTCTCGCATCTGGGGGTTGATTATGAGAAACCTGAACTGTACATTAATTTCTCTCTAGTTTGTTTTCAAGCTTATTAACTCAAATTTATAAACCAATTTCTGTTTATATGCCCCTAGAATAAGAATGTTACGCTGAATTGTTTCAGAGGCTCCATGTACATAGTAACTGGTGATTAATAAAGGATACTTTAAGTGATTCAGCTAATTAACTTTTGGGGGTGCCAAATGTAGACCAGGGATGAGCTATGTGGTAGACAGAAGGTGCTGAGTACCTGATAATCATGTTTATTGTGAGTAGGACACACTGAAGCGTTAAAATCATGCCAGTCAGTGTGCTCTGATCTTATCCTTCTTCATACTGCACAGAAGCACGTACTGTCTCTGTGTCATATTACTATAATATGATGTTTCTTCATACTTTTCTTGCTACTGTTGGACTTTCCCAGCCTGACTTATTTTCCTTGAAAATAGACATTGTCTTTATTTATTACTGACCAATCTTTATTATCTAGCACAGTAGTCAACACAAGCATACATGTGGCACTTAATGAATGTTATTAGATTTGGAGGGTCAATTCCGGCCCGGCTGTTCTGGGTGGGTTCTGCAGTCACCTGGAGTGTGCCATGTCAATAAGATCAAACTTCTCACGCTCTTTTCCTGCTGCAAAATACCGTAATACAGAACAATTTAAGGGTAAGCATCTGAGTCAAGTCCTTTGGGAAACCAGAGTGTGTGAAACAATTTCTGATGAGTCAATGTTAGTTCCTGGGTGGCAGATTACCTCTTTTAGGAATTAGCAGGGGGTAGCAACTGACTGTCCAGAAAACATCTGCTTCTAGTTTGGAATGCCCAGAAAGGTAGAGAATTGTCAGAATCAGAAAACCTTTCTAAATTATGTCACTGTCTCTAGTTTGCCCTTTAAATCAGTCATTTAAAGCAGAGGTCCCCAGTTGCCTGGCTGTGGACCAGTGCCACTCTGTGGCCTGTTAGGAACTGGGCTGCACAGTAGGAAGTGAGTGGCAGGCCATTGAACATTACCACCTGAGCTCTGCCTCCTGTCAGATCATCAGCAGCATTAGATTCTCATAGGAGCCTGAACCCTATTGTGAACTGCGCATGTGGGGGATCTAGGTTGTGTGCTCCTTATGAGAATCTAACTAATACTTGGTTATCTGAGGAGAAACAGTTTCATCCCGAAACCTCCCCCAATCCCCTGTGGAAAAATTGCCTTCCATGAAACTGGTCTCTGGTGCCAGAACGGGTTGGGGATGGCTGACAGACTGAATTCCATGAAGATTTCCCATCCTTCCTATGTTTGAGTATAAATTTCTTATATTCTTGGCTATTTTGAAAAGAGCAAGAAATATTACTATGGATCAAATGTGTCCCCTAAAGTTCTTTAATCCCAAATGTGACAGTGTTGATAGGTGGGGCTTAGGAAGAAGCGATGAGGTCATGAGGGCTCAGGAACAGATGAATGCCATTATGAGGGTGGCTTTATTATACAAGTGAGTTCAGCCCTGTCTTGCTCTTGCTCTCTTGTGCTCTAATGCCCCCCAACCTTCTGCCACAACAAAAAGGTCCTCACCAGAGGCGGCCCCTCTACCTTGGACTTTCCAGCCTCCAGAACTGTAAAATATTACTCTCTTTTCTTTCTTTTCTTTTTTGACAGAGTTTTGCTCTTGTTGCCCAGGCCGGAGTACAATGGCATGATCTCGGCTCACCGCAACCTCGGCCTCCTGGGTTCAAGTGATTCTCCTGCCTCAGCCTCCTGAGTAGCTGGGATTACAGGCATGGGCGGCCAGACATGGCTAATTTTGTATTTTTAGTAGAGATGGGGTTTCTCCAAGTTGGTCAGGCTGGTCTTGAACTCCTGACATCAGGTGATTCGCCCACCTCAGCCTCCCAAAGTGCTGAGATTACAGGCGTGAGCCACTGCGCCCAGCCAATAACTTTCTTTTCTTTATAAATTACTCAGTCTGTGGCATTCTGTTACAGTAACCCGAAATAGACTAAGACAAATATTTTGTCTTTCAAGAGACAATACTCACGGTTGGCGTAGTTACAATCTCTTCCTAAATGTTTACATGGGAAAGGTAGAAAGAAGATGATTGATTTGAACTTTAGGTACAAGTTGACTGAAAATTCAGGGTTAGGGAAAATACACCAACTGTACATTCTCCTTGCATCTAATCTATGTTGCTGTTTAGGTCAGAAATGCTGTTTAGGACAGTAATTGCTATCATTAATTCTATGCTTACTAAGTGTCAGACACTTTATATACATGCACAGTTAAACCTCACAACAAATCTGAGAGTTCAGTGTAATTATTCTCATTTTCCAGATGAGAAGAGGAAGTACAGAGCAGTTAGGCAATCTGTCAAAAGTCACTTAGCTAGTAAGTAGTAGGACCTTATGTGCCTTGGACCCATGGCCATGAAACTCTAAAATCCACAAACTGTTAAACTCTATGGTATACTGACAAAATACATAAAGTGTAATTAGCAAAGATGATTCCTCCTTGTTTTGGGGTTGTATTCACCAGGCAGGGACCTTGTTCTATGTGGTAATTAATAACCCACTATAGAACATATCCAAGTAAAGAATTTCTTTAGGTATAGATACCAATATAAACATACACTTTTGCAGGTAATTATTTTAATTATGTACTTGCATTTTCTTTATGGCAATACATTTAAATTTGCAACAGTATCCACCTATTGGTAGAGTTTACGTTGTTATTTATCAAGAAAAATCATTATAATTTTAAAAATAATAGTAGAGAACCACATTTGACCACCAGATGGCAGCAATGTAGGATTTTGAAAGACTTTCAAATAGAATTACTTTCCAGAGACCAGATACTTAAATTTCATTAATTCAGCTTGTGCTGTACTGAAATATACCTTTACATTATCTTGAAAGAAAAGGTACATTTCATTTTGACAAAGAGAAAATGAGTTTGAGCTCTTTATTATTGGAAACCTGAATTCAAGAGGTTTTAATATATAGACATATTTATAATAATTAAGATAATAAGTTTATTTTTAAAGAATATAGCACATTAGTCACAGCATGCAAATGTACTGTTTCATATACAAATGTTTCTTATCCTGTAGCAGGACAGACAAAAACCCGTGTTTGGTTATACTTTTTAGCAGTAATGTTGAGTCAGACCATGGACTTAACCATACCAAGAGTACATTTTAATAACATAGAGTATGAGTTAGATTGTTCTCTTTCAGCTAGCCTAAATTAGTGTTTATTTTACTATATGTCACAACACAACACCAAATTCAAATATGGCAATAGTGGAAGTGATAATAATAATAATAATAATAATAACATATCACATTAAAAGAGTTCTAAATAGTCAACCATGCATTTTCCTATACATTATCTTATTTTACATTAAAAGCTAGTAGACTAATTTACATGTGAATTCAGAAACATCTCAGAGAATTAGTCCAGGAAATTCTTCTCTAACTCTTACTTTCCTAGATGATTGTTTGGGGACAATGCCGTTGTGTTCAATTAAGAAGTTGCTGATTTATGAAAGACAGCATTTTATTATCACTAAACTCACAGGACAATCTGAAAGATGAGAGTTGGGGATACTTGTATCAAGGGGACTCCTGAACCCCAGAACTGTCCAGTGATGAGACAGAATGGGTCTTGGATCAAGATCCACAGGGTCTGGTTTTTATCCTATGGTTGTCACTGATGTTATAGTTGTTGGACTGTAATATGCCTATTTCCTTGCTTTTTAAACTGAGATATTAAACTAGATAACCTCCCTATCTACCTCCAAAACCTCATGACTTTGCAGTGTGGCCCTCCTCACAAACATAAGCGGCACATTTAGACACATGTACAGGAAAATAGATGCATAATTTCATGGAAGATCACCTTTGTCCCAAACTCTTGGAAGACTGACTCCTAGGGGAATCCCTTTGGTGGGAGTTAATATGTCCCTCATGTGTAACCATGAGTGAGGTTTTGTAAAGTGGCAGACAGCATTCTTGGATTATATTCAATTTTAAAATTACAATTTTAAAAAAATTAAAAATCACTTAACTCCATGTCTAGTGTCAAACCTAGGACTTAACAGGTTTCCAACACATCTGAGAATTCATTAGCATTCTTTTTCTTTTGTTCTTTGACTTCTCTTGACTTCACGCTCTGTGTACTGATTCTTCCTCAGCCATGCGAGAAGATCTAAAAGTATCTGTCTACAATACTTATTTTTTTAATGCTGAACAATTCCTCTCCCCAGGCTACTGTTAATTATACTGTCAGGATGCACTGGTAGAGCTAGCTCAGTCAAAAAGAAAGAAAGAAAAAAACTATTGATAACTTGAGGCAAAGTTCTGTGGTTGAGATCACAGTAGAAGCAGCTGGTAGATGGGGAATTAAACTTCTGTATGACCCTCTGTGTGAATGTGTGTAGATCTGTGATGAGCGGTGATTTAGTGAGGTTGAAGATAATCATCTTTTATTTGCTTGGCTCCATCTCTGAGGCTCTTCAAATGATTTATATTTCAGGAGAATGTACCTGTCTATCCTTAGGGAATGAGGCAGACTTTCCCCCGACCCTTTGTTTGGGGGTCCTACACTGACCTAGGACCCAACCATTAATTCTATTGTCTCTAAAATCAACCGCTAATGTCCTGCCTCTGCTGTGGGGCAGCCCTGACTATCTCCAGCTATGCCACCTTCCTGCTTAGTGGTTTTGAACAATTTCCTTAACTTCTCTGAAACTCAGTTTCCTTATCACTACCATTCATAATATCTACATATAATCATGCATGTAAAGAGCCCTCACATAGTGGCTGGTACACTGTTACTAAACCCTGTTGTTCCTTTCCTTGTCTTCGCCAGCATCTCCTCAAATTATTATTATTATTATTGTTTTTTTTTTTGAGATGGAGTCTGGCCCTGTTGCCCAGACTGGAATGCAAAGGCACAATCTCGGCTCACTGCAACCTCAGCCTCTTGGGTTTAAGCAATTCTCCTGCCTCAGCCTCCCGAGTAGCTGGGATTACAAGTGTGCACCACCACACCTGGCTACTTTTTGTATTTTTAGTAGAGATGAGGTTTTGCTATGTTGGCCAGGTTGGTCTCGAACTCCTGGCCTCAAGTGATCCACCGGCCTCGGCCTCCCAAAGTGCTGGGATTACAGGCGTGAGCCACTGCGCCTGGCCTCTCCTCAAATTCATCTTCCAAGAGTGATAGCAGTCATGTTGTTGCAGACCAATGGTCCTAAATGCTTCCTCCTTCCTGTTTTGTAGTCTGTCTTTGCATATTGTCCTCCTATAATGATTCTCAGACTTTTGGACTTGCAAAATTTAAGGAGAGTTTTGAGAGCTGCCATAGGGCTGCAAATGTTTTATTTAGCAAAATACATGAAAAAGAAACACCAAAATATCTACCACTTACTGTTACCATTATTTCGTCAAAGGTATGACATTCCAACACTCAAAGGCAGGGAGGATGTCCTGAAATAAAGGACAGTCTCTAAAAGTAATAAATTAAGTATGACAGGAATGAAAGCAAAGAAGCTGCCCTTGTTCCACAGAAAGGAGCTCAGGTCATGGGCAGTAAAAGGCCAGGACATTGTGTCCTGTGCACGGGGGCAACAGGTAAAGTGTCTCTCCCCCAGCACAGACATGCCCCTGCCCCCTGAAGCAGCACGAGAGGGTGTGGGGCGGTACCTCTGAGTTCAGTGAGCCACTGGCAGGAAAAAATGACAGAGAAGAGTGAAGGGGCAGGAAAGAAAAGGAATGAGTCGAATCTAAGAAAACCTGAATAGAGGAGAGTCTGTAGGGTGGAAGAATGATGGACAGGAAAGAGGACTTTGAAAAGTTTTGGTGTTTTTTTTTTCTCAGAGACCGAAGTGAAAAGTAAATTATTTTTCAACAATTTAGGATCGTGAACTGATTTTTTTTATAAGAATCTGTGAGTAGAAGCAGGCTGCCTTGGCTTTGTGCAGTTCACATTCCTGTCCTGTAAGTATTACTCTGTGTTGGCGTTATCCTCATTTGCCGTAGATGGATCTGGGTGCTGGTGTACAGGAAAACTGCTCTAGCATCCGGGCTGTGGGTGGACACGGGTGTTGGCATGCTCCTTTGGCCTCAGACCTCACCTGCTCTCCCCACAACCGTGTTTGACCCCTGGGCAGCTCTCCTGTTCTTGGTGACTGTTAAAATGACTCTACTGTCACCACCAGTGCCACTCTTGACACTACAGATTTGGGGCTCCAACCAGGGCCAAGCTGGGGCAAGACTCTCTCCTTCACTTTACAAATTTAGTACCAGGTTCTATAGAGGGTCACTGGGTTTTTCAGGTTTTAAGTCTTCAGAGAGTGCTCCAGGGAGCACTTGAAAAACACCACTTACAAATTATCCTTTTTGATGCTGCTGAATATTTGGGGACAGAGTCAGAGCTAACTCACTCCTAATTCCAGTCTGCCTACCTTACCTTCTCTTTCAGCATCAACTTTTTAAATGTAGGTGTCTTAGTTGGGGTTTCCTAGGGAACAGACTCTAGGATAGAGATTTGTGTGCAGAAGGTTCCCTGGGGCTGGTGTCACGGTGCACAACTGCAGGGATGTGAATGTAGCAGGACGGGGCCGTGGAGGTGGACTGTGATGCTGGCTCAGCACAATTTCCCTGGATTGAGGGCCTCTGGGTAGGGACAGTCCTTCGGTCTTTGAGGCACACTGGCCAGTCATTGGCTGCAGCCTGCCCCGGGGTGGGGCAGGGTGTGATCTTGGCCACATGACTCTGACTGAGGCTAATTTTGGGTCGAGTTATAACTAAGTTCTGTCTGCCACCTAAGTCCTCAGCATTGGGCTGTGACGGCTTCAGTCGTACAGAAGGTGTCTGGGTAGTGTGCACCATACTATCTATGACTAGAAGACTTAGGACTTACCCCCTCCTTCCTTTGTTCACATCCAGGGGTTTATGGCATTTGCAGTGCAGGGTCACTGAAGTTCCACAAATCCCAAAGTCCACAAATCCCAAAGTCCTCATCATCATTATTATTTTTTTAAGGAAGCCTACTTGGACCTATGCAAAATGAATTCCAGGAGGCTTCAGAGAAATTCCTGAGAGGTCCTTGACTGGGTTTGCTACCCTAGCCAGTTCACATTAATATTTATTCTGACCTTTGTAAAAGGTGTGCTTTACATGTAGCCTTCAATTATTATAATCTCAATTCTCATTTGCAGATTTATGAATAATGAGACCTAGACTCAGTGAAGGCAAACACTTGTCCAAGGCTGTACAACTAGTGTTAGGATCAGAGCGATAACCTCAAAGCCGTGCTCATTCCTACTTCCTTCCCCAGCCCCGTTCCTTGCCCATCCCTCATGAGATGGTTTTTATGCAAGAGACTGGTGCTTTCTTTCTTTTTTTTTTTTATGGTTTGTCCCTTTATTTTTTCTCCTTTTATTAAAACGTGTCACAGCTGGGAACCAAGAGGAAGTAAAAAAAATACCCACAAATATTCCCCCTGACTCCCCATTAGTCCTTCCCCAACCCCCACCCAGGGCTTCCAGCCAACCCCAAGCACACATGATCATCTCCCCCCATCCTCAGGCTTCTCCCAGCAATACATACAGGTGACCATGATTCAATGAAACCACAACTGATTTCTCCATCTTAAATGCCCCTCAAAGGGGACAAGAAGGGGGCAAAAGAAGTTTAATTCCCATCCCCTAAGACATGTGGAAACATCTTTCTGCCAAGGGACAGAGGAGGTAGAACTGTCCCTCTCAGAACTGCAGCAGTTCTACAAGGAATCGAGGAGAGGAAAGGGATGGAATGAGAGGGAAAAGGATCTTCTTTAGCAAACTCACTCCTTTGATCCATTTATCCCATCCCAGGTAAGGGGTGGTCCCAGTGTATCAATGGGGCATAAAAAGGGGAGGGCTGACAGAGTAAAGCTTGGAGGAAGAAATGAAAGGAGGGAGAGCAATCTGGTGGGAGGGAAGGGGAAAAGGAGCCCTAACTCATTGCCCTCATGTTCTTCCAAGAAATGGCATCAACATACAAGAGGCATGAATCGATAGAGTCTGGGGGAGTTCAGGGCTCATAAATAAGGGAAAGAGAAGGGGCAACAAGAGCCCTGTGGTTTCCTGGTCTTCATAAGTGAATGTGCTAGAGACTGGTGGTTTCTTTTTGGCAAATCCAAAGGACAGTTTGGGTCCTCTTTTTATACTTGGCCTCTCTTCAGTAGCTGACTGTTGACCAGTTGCCTCTAAAAACATTTTCTTCTTTTGGCTTCTGTTATTAATATTTTATGCTCACTTGGCTTTTCTCCTTCCTTTCTGCTTAGCTTTCCCGTCTCGTCTTTAGCTCACCTGTCTCTGTGTTTGCATTAGATATTTCTGTTCCCTGAAGTTTGATCTTATCTTCTCATTCTATGCTGTCTCTCTATGTATCTTATTTACTCTCGCAGGTTTGTTACTTTTTATAGGCTAAGGGCTCCTATCCCCATGTTTCTACCCCAGATTCTACTTTTGAATCCATGTAGGCAGCCAGCTGTCTGCTGAACATCTTTACTTCAATGCACCATTGGTCCTACCAGGCAACAGTTATACTATTGAGCACTGTTTGGTTCAAATTAATATTGAAACAAAACTGAAATCTGAATTCACTAAGGCCAAAATGGAGAAGTCATTGGATAATGTGACCAAACCATGGGCACCTGGCATGGGGAACTCTAGTGCATTGAACCTGGCCACAATCACATGTCCTGGCTTCTTTTGGTGTACTGGCTCCAGGATGACGGCTGGTAGATCATAGCTCCTATTGCAGAGCTCCGTAATACGAGAGGAAAAGAGTGCTTCTCTTTAGCTCCATTTCAGAAATACCTGGGAAAGTCCCTCCTGGCCCTTACTACATGTGCTCACCCTGAAGACCAATCACTGTGGCCACATAATAATAACAATAACAACAACAACGATAATTTTAAAGGTAACCACATTGTTGAATACATTTATTTTTGGGGCAGGCACCATGCTCAACATGTATGTTTATGATTTCATATAACCTTTACGATGCAGGTACTATTATTATTTCCATTTTATAGAAAAAGACTGAGTTAGAAAAATTGAGTAATAGATGTGCAAATTCATACATCTAGACAGTTGAACTCCAGAACCTGTGATGATCATTAGAGAGCTCTTACTCCCTTCAAAGGTGGAAACACTACTCTTCAGACAGGGATTGTATCAGCACTTCAGTCTTTTTGTTTTTCTTTTACAAAATACATATAAGATAAATTTACCTTTTTTTTTTTTTTTTTTTTTTGAGACAGAGTCTCATTCTGTCACTGAGAGTGCATTGGCGCAATCTCGGCTCACTGCAACCTCCACCTCGCGGGTTCAAGCAATTCTCCCTGCCTCAGCCTCCCTAGTAGCTGGAATTACAGGACTCCACCACCACGCCCAGATAATTTTTGTATTTTTAGTAGAGACAGGGTTTCGCCATGTTTGCCAGGCTGGTCTTGAATCCCTAACCTCAGGTGATCTGCCTGTCTCAACCTCCCAAAGTGCTGGGATTACAGGTGTGAGCCATTGCACCCGGCCAAATTTGCCATTTTAAAGTGTACAGTTTGGTGGCATTAAGGACCTCTGCAATGCTGTGCAACCACTATACAATTCCGAAATTGTTTAATCACTCCAAAGAGAAACCCTGTATCCATTAAGCAATCACTTCCTGTTTCCCCCTCCACAGCTCCTGGCACTTTCTGTTGTTTTTTTTTTTTTTTTTTTTTTTTTTTGAGATGGAGTCTTGCTCTGTCGCCCAGGCTGGAGTGCAGTGGCGTGATCTCGGCTCACTGCAAGCTCCGCCTCCCGGGTTCACGCCATTCTCCTGCATCAGCCTCCCGAGCAGCTGGGACTACAGGTGCCTGCCACCACGCCCGGCTAATTTTTTGTATATTTTCGTAGAGAAGTGGTTTCACAATGTTAGCTAGGATGGTCTCGATCTCCTGACCTCATGATCTGCCCACCTTGGCCTCCCAAAGTGCTGGGATTACAGGCATGAGCTACTGCGCCCGGCTGTTTTTATGGATTTGCCTATTTTGGATGTTTCACATAAATGGAATCACTCTCAGTAGTTGGCCTTTCGTGTTTGGCTTCTTTCAGTTAGCATTATGTTTTTGAATTTCTTACATGTTGTAGTGTGTATTTGATTCCTTCCCATAGCTGAATAATATTCCATTGTTTGGGTTATATCACATAGGGTATGTGGTTACATTCAAATGAACTATCTAGAATAGGCAAACCCATAGACAGAAAGCAGATAACTGGTTTTCAGGGGGATAGGAGGAGGTGAGGATGGCAGTGAATGCTTAATAGGTATAGGGTTTCTTTTTGGGCTGATGAAAATATTCTGGAATTAGATAGTGGTGACATTTGCATAGCATCTTGAATGTACTAAAATCCATTGAACTTTACAGTTTAAATGGTTAAAATGGCAAATTTTTTAAAAAATAGAGGACTGGAAAAGATAAGCTGGGAGATATTCATTGCCATAGTGAGCAGAACATGTCCCCAGAAAGATTCAAACTCCTCATATGTGACCCTCCAACCTGTTCCTCTTCCACATCTCCATGGCAGTGACCAGCACAGCCGTGCATTTAGTTGCTTGAGTCAGAAAGCCCATGACATCCTTGACTGCTACTGCTTTCTCATCACCTTCAGTGAAATAACCATGAGGCACATGCCCTCCTCTTCCTAACGTACCTCATCCATCTTTTTCTGCCTTCACACCATTGTTAGTGTTATTAGTAGTACTTACCACTTATTCATTCGGCATTTCCTGTGTACCAGCCACTGCACTGTGCTTTAATTCAGACCACACTTCACACGCTTTTCCACTTGTCTTCTAGTTGCAATAGGTCCTCATTTTTACCTCCTTCTATTCTATTCTCACTTGTAGAATGATGTTTTATGAATCTTTGGTCTGCTTGTGTGACTTCCCTTCTTAAAACCTTTTGATAGCTAGCCATCAGCCTCAGACCAAAACAAAATTCCTTAATCAGGCTTTCAAGATTATACTTTTTAATTTGCCATTTCTTAGCCCACAGGCCTCACTTCTCCCCATTCTCTCCTGCTCCTCCCTCCAGGCATCCTGAGTCACTTACCGTTTGTCAAATATGCCAAGCCGTCTCTCTTGCCTTTGTGCTTTGTGCGTGGTGTTCTCTTTGCCCTAAACACTCTTCCTTTGGACCCTTCTGCACCTAGATATCACCTATCCAAACTTCAGGTCCCAGTTTCGATGGCACTTCATTTGGGAAGTCTTCTTTTGACCCTCTGTGACTGGATTAGGAGCCCGTGCTATGTGCTAGCATAGAAGCCCATACTTAATCCTATTGTCACACACACTACACTTGATTGCAGAGGCCAGTTCAGCTGACTGTAAGCTCCTTGGGGCTTGTATCCTTCACATGCCTTTGGTAGTACCTGGCATGACATAGGCTCACATAAATACTGGTTGAATGCATTTCTAGGAAGCTGAGCCTGGCACTGTGCATGCAAGTAGGACACCATCAGGGTAAGGGTTCCTTCCATGGGCCTTATCACGGTGGCCTGCCTCTGTGTCTCCATGTGGCAATGGGAACAAAGACAAAGATGAGTGTTTATGGTGTAAGCCTCTTAATCCATATTGTGACTCATGCCATTAATAGGAATCCTACAGAAATTGGATGAGGATAAATGACAATGTTGCAAGGGTTTATTTAAAAAATGGCTGTAGAATTCTTGCTCACGGATTATGGTCAAGACCTTTTTATAGTCTTCCTTTAGCTCTTTGAAAGAAGAGATTTCAAATAATACTGAAATAATAATAATGTTTCAAATAACATTTAATAATACTGTCTCATCCTCCTCCTCCTCACCGCTACTAATATCTCCTCATTGCAAATCTCTATTATTTCCCCTTCACTGAAAGTCAGTCAGTCTAAAGGCATCCATTTCACGGACAATTATTACATATTATAGTGATGCAGAGCACATTTAATGACAAGAAATAAAAAGGATTGACTGTCACTGCAGACTTGTCACATTTGATAGTCTAGAGAATTTTATTTCCCTGTTGTGTGGTGAAGACAGTGTAAAGTCTGCAGTGTGAGCCACCACATTCATTATAGACTCAACTGTTCATCCATTAGCTTCCTTAGTATCTTGAGGGCATATCAAAATATAGAAGAGGTTTTTCCACGAAAAAAAAAAAAAAAAAAAAAACAGAAGAAAAACCCACAAGTATTTATTTCTACTTTTGTTTTCAACAGATCCTCAAATTGTAATGCATAACCAGGAAATTCTCTGGCAGGAAAAAGGAAATATAATGTTGACTGTTCATACCTGCTTATCTCAACCCCTTTCACAGGCCATCTAATTGAAATTCCCTTCAACTGGATTCGACATTGACGCCCTTCTGCTCATGGCTTCCTGTAGCCCAAGGAGGCTGAGTAGGAGGTGGAATAGAAGAGTTTTTGTCTCATTAGCAAGTAGTTGCCTCTGCTTTGTCCAGAGAAGCTGCTCCTGTGAAGATCATCTCTAATTAGATAGATAGATAGATAGATAGATAGATAGATAGATAGATAGATAGAGTCTGGCTCTGTCACCCAGGCTGGGGTGCAGTGGCATGATCTTGGCTCACTGCAGCGTTAACCTCCAGGGCTCAAGTGATCCTCCCACTTCAGCCTCCCGAGTAGCTGGGATCACACAGGCGTACTACCACACCCAGTTAAGTCTTTGTATTTTTTTGTAGGGATACAGTTTTGCCATGTTGCTCAGGCTGATCTTGAACTTCCGGCCTCAAGCAATCTGCCCGTCTCAGCCACCCAAGGTGCTGGGATTACAGGCATGGCCACCACATATACTTTAATCACTATAGTTAGAAGTGCTGCCTCGATTATCCCAGCTTCTGGAAACAGAGGAGAGGAAGCTGTAGTTGGAGGTTCTGACCAATGGCCAGGGAGGTGTATCTTCAGCTACAGAAATGAGAGTTCTTGGGCTGCTTTTTGAGGAGCAGTGTGGTACAGTGGAAAGATTACAGGCTTCAGAGCCAGTCGGATCTAGCCTTATATTATAGCTTTCTCAGTTTCTGTCTCTGCAATTGTTACTGGAAATTCCTGAGTCTCAGTTTCCTCACCTATAAAATGGACTCAATAACTTCTACCTTGAAGTGTTATTGTGAAGGATAAATAATAAAAATAATGAATAAATATTGAGTTTATGTTTTGGGCCAGGCTCTGTGCTATGTCTTTTTTTTCCTTTTTTTTTTGAAACAGGGTCTCGCTCTGTTGCCCAATCTGGAGTGCAGTGGTGCGATCTTAGCTCACTGCAACCTCCACCACTGCCCTCGCCCACCCACTTCCTGGGTTCAAGGGATCCTCCTACCTCAGCCTCCTGAGTAGCTGGGACCACAGGATGTGCCACCACACCAGGCTTATTATTTTCGTACTTTTAGTAGAGACGGGGGTCTCATCATGTTGCCCAGGCTGGTCTTGAACTTCTGAGCTCAAGCTATTCACCTACCTCAGCCTCCCAAAGTGTTGGGATTACAGGCGTGAGCTACCACGCCCGGCCTGTGGTATGTCTTTTATAAACATTATCTATTTTATCTTCCTGACAAGCACCAGGTTGTTTTTTCTTATTCCATATTGCCGTGAAGACACAGCTTTAGAGGGTCAGTCAGAAGTGCCGCCCTGATTGCCTGAGCTTCTAGTTCAGAAACTGAATAATTTACCTCATGTCAAACAGCTAGTAAGAGGCAGAGCCTGGGGAAACCCAAGCCAGTAGGTCTCAATGTTGTGGGCTTAATATTGATACTAGTTTTTCTTAAGCTAAAGTAATGTACTAATCCTTTTAAGGAAAAAAATTCTTGGGCCCTTATTATGGATGTAAACTATTCTGTTAAATATTGATATTTGCATAAGCTGAAAATGTAAGTTTAAGATGAAAAATGTAAGTATATGTCTGATAGTATGTGAGAGAGATGTTGATTTCCTGTTCGTTGCAGCCCAAATATGCTGCCGACTACTAAAGGCAAAAGAACTTTTGAGATCGGCATGACTCTTGTACTCCGGGCCCTGCCATACTCCAATTTTCCTGCCACTTTTCTCCATGGGAACTACCGCAAGGTCTTTTGTCTTGCAGCCTCTGATGTCATTGGGCCTTCGTTTGGCTGAAAAGCAGGATTTCCATATGAAATTCACTTTTGTTGATTTCACATTAGCCTTAGATACAGTGCCACTGGGTGCCAACACATTCATAAAAACAAACGCTGAGGCAGGCACTTTACCAATGTTCTCAAATTTAAGTAATAGGCCTTTTTAAAGGAGAAAGAATTTCTTGGTCCTATTGTTATAAGGTTGTTATCCATTGATTGAAATTATGCTTTTATTACTTTTTAAAAGCCTATTCGTTTAATAGAGACATCAACTTTATTTTTTCATCTTTATTTTTTATTTTTATTTTTAGATGGAGTCTCACTCCCTCACCCAGGCTGGAGGGCAGTAGCACAATCTTGGCTCACTGCAGCCTCCACCTCCCGGGTTCAAGTTATTATTCTGCCTCAGCCTACCGAGTAGCTGGAATTACAGGCACTCGCCACCACACCTGGCTGATTTTTGTATTTTTAGTAGAGACGGGGTTTTGCCATGTTGGCCAGTCTGGTCTCAAACTCCTGACCTCAGGTGATCCTCTGGCCTCAGCTTCCCAGCGTGCTGGGATTACAGGAGTGAGCCACCGCGCCTGGCCAGTGACACCAACTTTAAATATTTTGCTAGGAATCCTCATGCTACCAAGAGTACAATTAAGACTCCCAGTTGTCTGAGGGCCTCAGGGAAGCACTGATCTTCACAATGTCGGTCTTCATAATGCTGCCTTGACAACAGAAAAGTGGACAGAAAGGGTTTGGTTGCAGCAAGTGTGTGTCAAGTGCAAAATAATTAAATATGTATTTCATTATATTTTTAACTATATTTTTTGAATAGGCAATATATTCACATGGTCCAAAATATTATTTTATTTTTTTAGAGACTGGGCCTTGCCTGGTCACCCAGGCTGGAGGGGTGCAATCATGGTTCACTGTTGCTTCGATTTCCTGGGCTTATGTGATCTTCCCTCCTCAGCCTCCTGAGTCCAAAATTTTAAAAGTATAAAAAAAAAAGTTTTGAGGTTTAAATCAATAAGTTTATACACTGTGCAGGAATTGGTTAATATCTGTACTATTTTTCATCTCTTTGCCAGTCAAGAAGGTGGATAATAATAGAAAGGTATGTAGAATATATAGAGGACCATATTTATGTGTTTCTTGTCACAGTTGATTTCAAATGCCTACGAGGCAATTTTTTAGAAACACGAATAAATAAATTGCAATATTGTATACACCTATGTATACCTATGTGGATTCTCCCTTGTGACAGAAGCTGAGTTTTGAAGATTTCCAGTATTGATGAGAAAACACATGATGTGCTGGAATGGATGGATCTTTAGCAAGTCATAGATATGTTGCCTGCTGCATCGCATAACATTTCAGGATACTGGATCTAGGAATTAGATTTGTGTTACTGGGAAGGCTTTGGAGAGAACAGATGTAAAATGCCAAGCCAAATGAGTGTGTGAGCTTTTCACATCTGTCCCTTTAATTTTCTGTATTTTTGCTTCATTATTTGCATCGTTGGAATGCTGTATCTGTCATATGCCAACAGATGGCAATATTATAAGATCATTTTTTTAAGATGGTTAAAATGAACGACATTCTCTGCTGTTCCTGGATTAGTCAGATGGAAGAAACAAGATCTTTATTGGTTGTCTCTTTGGTATTACAAAATTGTATTTTTATAAATTTTTCGTAAGATATTAGCAACATTTTTTTCATGTCACTGCTGCCTCTTTTTGACTAGTTTTTTTTCTTTTGCTTAACATTTAACTTCAGATTCAACCCATCTTTGCTATATTTTATGCAAATCTTTATATATCTGCTTTGAAATGTAAATGAAAGCAAACTATTGGTATAACTATATTTATCAAGTAGTACTAAATTAGTATTAGCTATATGAAATGTTTAATGTCATCAACATTTGAAAATGCTTACATGTTTGAAAATTCCTTTGCCTCTTTAGAGTACAAAATACAAGCAAATCACACTCATATTGCCCTTCTTCTTCTTTTCGTTATTAACCAATTTTTAGCCTGGCAGAAATGTTTTTATTTCGGAACCATGTGTTTGTTCGAAATTTGTAAACTCCTCCAGAAAGTGTTGTATTTTGGACTAAGCTTCTCTTCTTAGCAACTTAAGAATCCTGTCATCTGACCTATGATAGAACTTCTAAAGACATTTAAGGAGCTCTGAGTACTGGCTGTTGATACGAGCATTGAGCACAATCTTAAGATGGGAAAGAAATATTGTTGAAGGCATCCAGCCTGTATTGTTGCCCCAAGAAGGAGCACTGTTATCCCATAACTTCTCTTTATTTGTCATTTTCCTGGTTCCTTTCCCTGCACCCAGCTACCTCCGGGGCCCCGCGAACGTCTCATGCAATGCCTCTTTTTGGGGGATGTAATCCATGTCTATCTACAGATTTTCAGACACCAACCATATGTCAGAGAGTTCAAATATATCCCCAGGCCTGATCGCGTTTGGAAGGGCTTTCCTGCATTTCAGCCTGCTGGAGAGACTTGGTGCCTGATGTATTTACCCACTGGCACCTCAAATTCGATTTGCCCAAGAAAATTATTTCCCTGGATGAACATAATCCATTTCCCACAGTGTTCAGGCTAGAAAATTTTTCCACCGTGAGTTCCTTAATATTTGAGTCCCAAGAGAGACTGTGAAAGGAAAAGCCTGAGAAACTGGATATTTATCACCCCTTTGGAGATTCCCAATGCTTCCCAATGTAGCGAAAGCTCAGAGAAGACTTGCAGAATGAAGTGGCTTTAATTCAATTTAACCTAGCATCTCCCAAGCTTATTTGAACATGGGACCCTTTAAAAAATGTAATCCCATCCAGTGAAACCAGTGCCTGGTGGAAAATTTGAGGGACACAAGGTAGGAGTCATCTTTGATTTTCCCTTTCCTCTCCCCACTTTGAAAATTGGGATGTACTATACCTATGGTAAAGTGCACAAATATTAAACATATGGCTTGATTTCTGTATAGACACACCTGTGTAACTACCACCCAGATTAAAAAGAAATGGTGCATACTCTATGATTCTGCTTATATGAGATTTAAGACAGGCGAAATTAATCTACAGTGAAGAAGGTAGAATAATGGCTCTCTGGTGGTGGGCACAGGAGGGGGATGGGAATGCAAGATACAGACTGTGAAGTGGCCTGAGGAAACGAACGGGTTTCTGGAGCTATTCCATCTCCTCCCCACTTGCACTCACGGTCACCTGGATTTTCGAGGTTATGGTTTGAATGCCTTGACTGCCTTCTTGCTTTCTGTTCTCACTGAATGCTCTCTTTTTCCATCGGCCCTTGCTGTCCCTGGACTATGTGTCTCCCTCTTCCTGGGCTACCCTCCTGATTACTGATGCTTCTCATCAAGAGTAGATGTCACCTGCAGTGAAATCTCAGCTCAGAACCTCTTTTTTTTTTTTTTTTTTTTTTTGAGATGAAGTCTCGCTCTGTCACCCAGGCTGGAGTGAAGTGGCGGGATCTCGACTAACTGAAAGCTCCGTCTCCCGGGTTCACGCCATTCTCCTGCCTCAGCCTCCCAAGTAGCTGGGACTACAGGCGCCCAACACCAGGCCCGACTAATTTTTTGTATTTTTAGTAGAATCGGGGTTTCACTGTGTTAACCAGAATGGTCTTGATCTCCTGACCTCGTGATCCACCCGCCTCGGCCTCCCAAAGTGCTGGGATTACAGGCTTGAGCCACCGCGCCTGGCCCTCAGAACCTCTTTTTTTGCACCGCCCACATTCTGTGTTCACTTCATTTATTACACTTACTATGCTGTGCTGCCATGGTCTGTGATACATCTGTGTCCCCACTGGACTGTCAGTCCCTTGAGATCCCATTGGGCGGTCAATATCTTGATTGCTGTTCTAGCTCAAGTATATGGTGGCATCTTTTTTTTTTTTTTTAATGAATCCAAAACAAGCCAATGAATCTTTCTGCTTCCTGTCTCAGTCTCAGCTTTTCATCCACCCTCAAGTCCAAGTCCTTTCTAAACTCCAGGCCTTGTTATGTGTATTACTCTCCCTATTGTTACTCTTCAGTGGCTCCCCTGAGCTTTAAGAATGGAGGCCAGACCTCAAACTTCTTCATCTGTCACTCAACGACTATGCAGACTCACTCCACTCAACTTCACAAATTGTTTTTCCCACCACTCGCTATTGACCATTCTCTGTACAGGGACCCAAGCCCCTTCATATTTCCTAGTATGGCAGGTCCTCTTATGCTTCCAGGCCTGTGTTTAGGCTTTTCCTTCTGCTTTTCATGCCTCCACTTAAGTTCTTTGAGTCTCAGTTCAAACATTCATTCATCCAACAAACATATTGTACTTCCTACTGATTCCTAGGAACTATTACATGCCCTGAGATACAGAAGTGCACAAGACCAACAAGGTCCGTGTGCTTACATTTGAAGGCAAAGAAACTGGAAAATCGTATGAAGTAAGTGATTTTACATGTTAATGATGAGCTGTGTAGATCATTCTTTAAAGTAGTACAGTGACTGGCAGATGTTCTAACTAACAGCATCTTATTTGCTTTATTGAGCTTTGAAATTAAATTCTGGGACCTCTCATATGAGTATCTTTTGTATTTTACATGTTGATCCTTTCAGTAGTTTAAAAATTACCCCATAACCTTGCTCTTAATAAGATTTTTACATATTTTTAAGTAAGGGAAAGCATACATATATCAGCTTCAGGTATAAAAGGTGAGCTATACAGTCATGTGTTGTTAATGACAGAAATAAGTTCTGAGAAATGCATTTTTAGGTGATTTAATCATCGTGCACCTCATAGAGAGTACATATACAAATCTAGGTGGTCTAGACTACTACTCACCTAGGTTATATGACATAGTCTATTGCTCCTAGGCTACAAACCTGTTACTGTCCTGAATACTGCAGGCAACTATAACACAATGCTATTTGCGATCTAAACATATCTAAAATTAGAAAAGATGCAGTAAAAATATGATATGATAGTCTTATGGGACCACCATTGTATTTGTGGCCCATCACTGACTGAAATATCATTATGTGGTGCATAACTGTATTTAATACTGCTATACAGCTTTTTAGGATTTTTAATTGTTCACCTTGAAGTAGGAAATCAAAGGGGTAGTGTGATGTAGCAGAAAGAGCAGTAGGTCGTTTCAGTTCCTAACTCTTCTATTAGCTATGTCACCTTGGATAATTCACATAGCACGTTGTGTTCATCTATAAAAGATATACTTAAAGTTGAAAATCTAAATCTTTCTCCAGTGTTAAAATTGCTGCAGCAAGTAGAAATAGGTAGAACTCTATCTTCCTTAAAGGAAAACTCATTTGTGAAATTTGGGCTATCTTTATAAAATAAATTAAAGTGTAGATTTTTTTTTTACCTTGCTGTTCTTAATGTTATTGTACGAATGACCTCAATATTGTTGACTTCAGTGACAAATTCTCAGTCCTCATCTATATTTGGCCTATCAAGGGCATTTGATCGATTGATAATTTCCTCCTCCTTCTTCAATCCTTTATTGTACAGTCTTTTATTTCCCCTTCTTCACTGACTGCTCTTAGTTTTCTTTACATGCTCCTCTATATCTTACTGACTTCTAAACAATGGGGTGACCCAGGGCCAAGCCCCAATTTTGTTTTCCATCTACATTCATTCTAATTACCATGTATTACTTATCTATTGCTGCATAACAAATTGGCCCCTAAATTTGCAGCTTAAGACAATATACATTTATTATCTTACAGTTTCTGTGGGTCAGAAATCTGGGCATAACATTACTGAGTCCTCTAAGTTAGGGTTTCTCACAGGTTGCAATAAAGTGTCAGCAGAGACTAAGGTTTCATCAGAAGGCCTGACTGAGGAAGGATGTGCATCCAAGCTCACGTGATTGCTGGCAGGATTCAGTTCTTTTCGGCTGTTGGAATCAGGGCCTCAGTTCCTGGCTGGCTCCTGCCTGAAGGCCCCCCTCAGTTCCTTGCCATGCAAGCTTCTCCAGCATGGAAGCTTGCTTCATTATCCTTCAAGATCTACTTCTACCTATTCCTGCTTGCTGTAATCATAAAATCAATGACGTGTAATAGGCATCTCATAACATGTTCCACACTGAATTCCTGATTTGCAGTCCATCTCCCCATCCCGGGTACATTCTTCCTGCAGTTTTGCTGTGTTGGTAAGTGGCGACTACGTTTTTATAGTTTCACATGCCAGAAAACCTTACAGTAATCTATGATTGCTCTCTCTCACAACACATCAACTCATCAGCAAATCATATTGACTTCATTTTCAAAAGCCTTTATATCCAGAACTCAACCATTGCTTGCTGCCTCCCCCAATTACCACCCTGGTCCTGTCCACCAGCATCTCTTGAATAGATTATTGTAATAAGTCCCCAGGTTACTTCTGTGCTTCTCCATTGCCACTCTTCATTCTATTATCAACATAGTGGCCAGATTATTCTTGTTGAAAGGTAGATTAAGTCACGTCATTTTTCTCTTCTGAACTTCTCAGTGGTTCTTTGCTTTAGTCAGATTAAGAGCCAATCCTTGTAGGTGTCTACATGGGCTGGCCCTTTGTTTCCCTCTCTTGTCTCATCCCCTCACTCTCTGTTCCAGCCACACTGGCATTCTAGCTGCTCCTTGAATGCACCAGGCATGCATTTAAAAATGTGTACCTAGTATTTGTTTTAATCAGGTATGGCATGACTTATAGATACAGAAATGATTGTTATGAAGGAAAAAGTTTTTACTCATGGTTCCTAGAAGCAGGAGACAATTGTAAGCCATGCTGGGCCGCACAGGAAGCACCAGTGTCAGTCAGGAGGCAAAGGAGTGAGGGGAGGTATGGGGAAAAGCTTTTACTGTGATTTCCACGGGGAAAGGCAAGGGAGAGTAACCAGGCTTAGGATGGACCAGTCTGAATGATTTCAGCAGGCTCTGGAGTACAGAGGCTTCTCTGGTTGTCTGATACATGGCCCTGGGGTGATTAGGACATGGGAATATTGGCCCTCAGTGTAGGAGCTCAATAAAAGAGGTGGCTGGAGGTATTGGCTTTGGGTTGGTTGATTTGCAAGTGAAAGGCATTGCTCTCTCTAGGAACTAGCTCACCCTGGGAGGGGTGGTCTCTCCAGGATCCAGCAAGGCCCCAGATGCCAGACCATCAAAAATTCTAAAAATAAGAACATACAGCAAGCTGGGTGTGGTGGCTCATGCCTGTAATCCCAACATTTTGGGAGGCTGAGATGGGCGGATCACTTGAGTTCAGGAGTTCCAGACCAGCCTAGCCAACATGGTGAAACCCTGTCTCTATTAAAAACACAAAATAAGCCAGGTGTGCTGGCATGAACCTGTAATCCCAGCTACTTGGGAGGCTGAGGCAGAAGAATCGTTTGAACCCAGGAGGTGGAGATTGCAATGAGCCAAGATTGCGCCATTGCACTCCAGCCTGGGTGACAGAGCAAGACTGTGTCTCAAACAAACAAACAAACAAACAAACAAACAAACAAGAACCTATAGGTAATATGACATGCTCCCATATCACACAACTGCACTTCTCATTTCTGTGTGAGGGCTGTCACCTCCGCAGATATTTGCATGAATCGCTTTATCACCAATTCTCTGCTCAGGGTTGCTTATCCACCAGGTCTTCCCTGACCACCATCCATTCAATCTGGCCCTCCCTCCCTCAGCCCCATCATCTTCCTCTTATTCTGGTTTTTCTCTTCTCTTTAGCACTTATCACTTTTGACATGTATTTACTTACTGTCTGTCTCCCTCAATTAGGATGTAAACTGTATTAGCATAGAGACTTTGTGGAATATCACACACACACACACACACACACACACACACACACCTTCCTCAGAAACTGAATAAATGAACAAATGAAATGCTTAGCTTAAGATATTAATTGTGTGGGCTTTTAAAATAAATCAAGCAGAAATAATGCTATACTGGACAGCATGACCTGGACATTAAATTGCTTTAATTCTCATGGCACCTCCATCAAGATAAAGCAGTTAATCCTTTTACCTACACACCACACACTAATAAATGTGTGTGTGTGTGTGTGTATATATACACACACATTTATGAGGTAAGTCCGCCTCCTGATTGAACAGCATTTGGGAAAATGAGCCAATGGGGAGCATGCTCCACTCTGATAGTGAATAGCAGGTGGGAACCAATGGGGGAGAACCAAGTCTCCTTCAGGGTTCAAGATGTGGCTGGCCCTTGCTTTCTGTTTGGATAATGTCCAAGACACCTTCTGCAATCCATAGATTGGACCCTTGGCAGAAATTCAGCTCAATCCATCAAATCATGTTTGGAGGTAGACCAATGACATCATATTTGCCATCACACACATTTGTCCTCAGAGGATGACTGTGTGACTGAGAGTACCCTGCCCCACAGCCAGGGATGGGAAAATAAAGGAGTTGAATAGTTCATGCCTATTTTTTTTGCTTACTGGACAAGAAATATCCTTCTTTTTCTTTAGAAAAAAGAGTTAGAGTTAGAGTTAAGAATGCTCAGTTTGGTTAGTACAAGAGCTGGGTGAGAGGTGATTAAACTAGTGCGTTTTAAATTACCCTGGCTCATCCAGATATCATAGTGTAATACAACGCATGCATCTTTAGGACATAAATATGTCCCTGAAAAGTTGTGTGTGAAAATCAAATTCCAAATGCATTAAGAAATAAATATGAGGGGTTATCAAAAAGTTTATGGAAAATGAGTATTATGAAAAAGTAATGCATGGATTTCAAAATTTTTTCACACCAAAATAAGCCCATACTAACTTAAAATAACATGTCTGAATAGGATCTAGTTTGAGGCATTAAGAAAGATATGATATCAGTTTGAAAAGAGCCCTATCAGAGAAACATGAATTTTGCTAAAGTCAAAGCAAAAACAAACATCAAATTTATGATAAAACTTGGGTGGAAGAATGATGAAATATTTGATGCTTTACAAAAGTTTATATTGACTTTTTGGAGGGCCAAAGAAAAATAACATCTGCTTATTATGAGAGTGTTTAGGGAAATCCAAAGCTTTAGCAGAAAGAAAGCCTGGAAGCTTCACCTGAGAGTCCTTACCCACGACAATGCTCTTGCTCATTCTTCTCATCAGACAAAGGCTACGAGAGTTTCATTGGGAAGTCATTAGATCCACATTTGAGTCCTGATTTGGCTCCTTCTGGCTTCTCTTTGTTTCCTAATCTTAAAAAATCTTTAAAAGACATCCATTTTCATTCAATAAAGTTTATAGTTTTTATTCTTATCTTTTAATTCCATTTTTCCACGAACTTTTAAAGTTTTCTCAAGGAAGGAACACCTCATATTTTAATAGTGGTTTACATCCTGAAAATATTCCATGCATTTTTACCTGTATGATTTCGCACATTTATTCAACATACTCTGAACACCGGCTGCATGACTGGCTCTAGGCTAGACACCAAGGACAAATGATGTAGGGAGGAAGATGATAATATGCTACCACTGCCAACTAGAAGTCTGATGGCCTAGGAATGCAGAAGCTGAAGGAGAAGGTCATGTGAGTAGACTGGAGAGAAGGCTGGGGCAGAACCTGGAAGGCCAGGGTGGAGTTTGAATCCAAGCTTATAGGAGCAATAAAAATGTCATTGAAATGTAAGACAGTGACATGATCCAATTTGTGACTCTTATTTCTTTTTCCAGACAGTCTTTAAAATGTCCTCCACACACGCAGAGGCTCACATCTGTAAACCCAGCATTTTGGGAGGCTGAGGCGGGCAGATTGCCTGAGTTGAGGAGATCAAGACCAGCCTCAGTAACATGGTAAAACCCTGTCTCTACAAAAAATACAAAAATATTAGCCGGGCATGGTGGCACACTACTGTAGTCCCAACTACTTTGGGGCCTGAGGTGGGAGGATCACTTGAGCTAGGAGTTTGAGGCTAAAGTGGGCAGAGATGGTGCCACTGCACTACAGACTGGGTGACGGAGTGAGACCTTGTCTCAAAAAAAAAAAAAAAAAAAAACAAAACACATACACACCAAAAAATAAAACATCTTCCACCACACAATATGTTTATCTTTATTGTTTGAACTTTGATGTCTTCTTTTCTTTTTATATTTACTTAGCTAGTCATGGCCACCATGATAAAAAACAGTTGCTAAATTTAAGAATCTCTTTCTACTCTCAGCATAATAGCAGAAAACTCCATGAGTACAAGGTAAATCTGAGCTTGAATTGTAACTCTACTACCAATTATTTGTGAACATTTGAAAAAACCATGCACCTTCCCTATCTATTTTCTTATCAGTAAAATAAAGGAGTTGCTTCAGCACATTAACAGAATACCTTTTAGCTGGAAAGTTTTGCAGCCTTTCTCCAGGGGGCATTGGGAGCTCCCAGTCATTTCTTTCTTTCATTGATACATAATATTTATACATATTTATGAGGTACATGTGATATTTTGTTATATGCATAGAATGTGTAATGGTCAAGTCAGAGGTTTTAGGATATCTATCACCTGGAGATATGTCATGTATCATTTCTGTGTGTTGTGAACATTTCAAGTCCTCTCTTTTAACTATTTCAAAATATACAATATACTGCCATTATCTATAGTCGCTCTACTATCAAATGTTAGCACTTATTATTTTTTATGATTATAACTTATTCCTTTTATTTAACCATATATTTGTATCTATTAATCAGCCTGCCTTCACTGCCCCCACTCCCCACCCTTCGCAGCCTTTAGTACAGGGGGGCCCAACCCCCGGGCCATGGACTGGTACTGGTTGGTGTTCTGTTAGGAACTGGGCTGCACAGCAGGAGGTGAGCAGTGGGTGAATGAGCACTACTGCCTGAGCTCCGCTTCCTATCAGATCGGCAGTGGCATTAGATTCTCACAGGAGCGAAAACCCTATTGTGAACTGCGCATGTGGGGGATCTGGGTTGCACATTCCTTATAAGAATCTAATGCTTGATGATCTGTCACTGCCTCTCATCATCCCCAGATTTCCCCTGAGCAGAAAAACAAGCTCAGGGCTCCCACCAATTCTACATTATCGTGAGTTGTATAACTATTTCATTATGTATTACAATGTAGTAATAATAGAAATAAAGTGCACAATAAATTTAATGCGCTTGAATCATCCCCAAACTATCCCTGCCCCCACCGGTCTGTGGAAAAACTGTCTTCCGTGAAACTGGTCCCTAGTGCCAAAAGGGCTGGGGACTGCTGCTCTAGTATATATCATTATACTCTCTATATTCATGAGATCAGCTTTTTTAGTTCCCACATATGAGTAAGAAAACATGAAATTTGTCTTTGGGTGCATGGCTTATTTCATGTAACATAATGACCCCCAGTTTCATCCATGTTGCTGTAAATGACATGATTTTATTCTATTTTATGGCCAAATAATATTACATTGTATATATATACTGGCCCCCTTGCCTTCCCTTCCCTTCCCTTCCCTTCTCTTCCCTTCCCTTCCCTTCCTTTGTTTTTGTAGAGACAGGGTCTTGCTATGTTGCCCAGGCTGGTCTGGAACTCCTGAGCTCAAGTGATCTTCCTGTCTTGGCCTTCCAAAACTCTGGGATTACGAGCATGAGCCATCATTTCCAGCCTGTACTACATGTTCTTTATCCATTCATCTGTTGGTGGTCATTGAGGTTGACTCCATATCTTTGCTAGTGTGAATAGTTCCCAGCAAGTTATTAACACATATATAGGCATCTGCTTAAGATGGCACCTGTTTTTGTCTTATAATCTCTATTATTGAGTCAATCTATTCTCACCTAGATTTATCTACTGACACATATATCTGGACACTCTTGACCTTCCCCCATAACTCCCAACTTCAAAATATTCCCACGTTCATCTATGTGATTAAAAGCAGAAAAGACTGAGAAGATTAAAAGGAGCAGTTCCATTTTGTTACATGATTAAGTTTCATGATGTCAATAGAATTGGGCTATTGGCCAAGCCTTATAATTGATGGGCTTGTTGGCCAATTAGGAGGAACACATAAACTTGTATTATTAAATGGTGTCACATCTGGTTTAACCACTGTAAGAGCAGACTTGCCTTGGATCAACCTTTGAGTGTTTGACACTCACAGTCATTATAAGGGTCTGACTGGAGGGAAGCTTAAGCTTTGATTTTACATTGGGGAGCCCATGAGAAAGATTACCTACCACTTCCTCCTTGGCATGGGGTCCTTCAGACGGTTTAGGTTTTGACTTGTTGCCTGCTTTGCCTGCTTCTTTCTCCCCAAATAGATAATGTGGACCCATCCAGTTTGATCATAAGTCTATTTCCCTTTTTAAATATTTTGCAAAACCTTCTGGTGCATGATTAAAGCTGAAACTTGGCATTTGGGCACAACAGGGGACACATTTGCTGCTTTGAATTTTATCAAGCAGCACGCTTCCCCTCTGTCCTCCAAAGCAGCTTGGAGAATGTTCTCTAGAATATGTATTTATTGCAAAAATATAGAGCCATGGGCCAGATTTTAATTCTGTTAACTTTTCTATGCAATGGATGTTCAAAAGAGCAATTCTGATTAAGTGTATACATAAAAGTTAGAAATTTGGAGGCAAATGTTTTCTAAGCTATAATTATTTCTCTAGATGTCATTTCTCTGGGGCTTTACCTATTAATTTAGATGGGAGGCCTACTTTGTATTTTCCATTGCCCATGTGGTTTGTTTATAAACAGTTTGTTTATGGAAGCTATATGTGTTGTTTTTAAATAAGATTGTGATGTTATTATTGCCCATGGCGATCTCCAGCCTAATTTAATAATTCACATGGTACAGTTTCTCTAATTGAATTGTGTGAGTTGTAGATAATATGAATGGCTCAAAGGTACCTGTTGTCTCAGAGCTCTGCTCATTCCCTCTGAGCAGAAAGTTGAAGTTTACAAAGGGATCGGTTGGTAAACAAGAGTTTAAAGAAACACCCTGAGACCAACAGGGACTGTTAAAAGCTCAGATAATATAATAATGTCACCCATAACTCTGGGTGTACAAACTGCAGATTTATGCAAGTAATTAATAGTGTCTTACCAAGAGAGTCGGTAGGCTTTTCAAAAGGAATCTTTCTTTGTGTCTTTTGATATTTAAAGAGCTGTAATTAGAATGGCAGAGCTTTGAATCCTTTTTTTCCCCCATCCTCTTATACACATTAATTTATGGACCAATCCAGTATTACAGACAAGCTAATGAAAGAACCACACACTCCCTTTATAATTTTTTTTTTACAGTTTCACTTGTGTGGATGAATGTAAAGTAGTTAATGCTATAAATAAGTATAATGATGTATCTCTTCTCTCAATTGCCAGTTGTTGATGCTGTAGTCTCAGACAATAGAAAAAAAGAATTGAATTTAAATCTCTACCCATCTTGCTTTCTTCCTCTCTCGTGCACCAGTTAGGAAATTCAAATGTTTCTGCCATTATAAGGTGTTAAAAAAAAGACTTAAGCTGAATTTCTGCCCCTTCTCTTTATTTTTAGAGTCAGAGAAAACAATTACATAACTTCTGCTATTAGTTTAGGCTAAGGTTTAGCATCTTAGCTCCTCAGCAGGGTTCTCTTTCATGCTGGTAAGGGTTGGGAAGAGCACATGGACCCCTTGTTTTCTCCATGCCCTACAAGTGGGACTACACTAACAGCAAACCTTCAAATGTCCACAAAATTAGTTTGGCTTTTGGCTCCTTATGGGAGTACTTTGACCAGAACATATGGATGCATTCCCTAATATTTTTGAATGTTTCTTTTAATGTTTTGAAATGGTTTCTGCTTTTTTGGCAAACAGGCTATTTTTTTTTTTTTTTGTATTTGACCTAACTAAAGGTATAAAACTTATTAGAATACTTAAATAGCCTGCTGAGTACAAGGCTAAGGTCAGGGCTCATGGCCTTCCAATAACTAGGGACCAAAATATGAACCACAGTTATATTACACTTAACAGAAGCACCAGAGCCAAGACACTTCAAGTTCTTTCTTCATGCATATGATTTTTTTTTTTTTTTTTTTTTTTGAGACGGAGTCTTGCTCTGTCACCCAGCCTGGAGTGAAATGGTGCGATCTTGGCTCACTGCAAGCTCTGCCTCCCAGGTTCACGCCATTCTCCTGCCTCAGCCTCCTGAGTAGCTGGGACTACAGGTGCCTGCCAGCACGCCCAGATAATTTTTTTGTATTTTTAGTAGAGACAGGGTTTCACCATGTTAGCCAGGATGGTCTCGATCTCCTGACTTCGTGGTCCACCCGCCTTGGCCTCCCAAAGTGCTGGGCATGCATATGATTTTTAATAAATGAAAGAATATGTTTTTCTTTTTCAAACAAAATGCACATGGTGCAGCACTCAGTTCTTGGGACTTAATGACACATTCCATAATACCAACATCATGAATGCCAAGTTTCTTTATCTATTTACTTTATGTATTTCTTCCATAAGCTTAGACTTTGAACAGACTGAGCATCATCTAATCCAAATTTTGTTATTTCATGGATACAATTGAGATGCAGAAAACAGAAGTGGTGCACGAGGACCCAGCAGATAGTTAGTAGCAAAGACAGCATTTAGGTCTCCATTATCTATGAACAGCACATTCTTCTGTGGTCTAATCATTTGTTTTAATGACATCTGTCAGTTCAGCTGGGTCAGAGTAGAAACAGTCATTTTCCTGATTTCTCAGTTTGTTGACTCTTTTAAACCGCAATTTTCTTGAGAGTAAAGGCCTTGCATGTTTAATTTGCTCTTTATGGTACCTGGGAGAACTTTATGAAAATAATTAGAGTGTATGATGGACACCACACACCAGCAGCAACACAGCATAATTTTTAAAAACCAGCTTTGGGTACCATAATCTTGACACTGCAAGTGTTTTGGGAAACCACCTGATTCTGTTTAACAGTTCCAGGAGGGAACCACTAAATTTGAACCATTTTAATAGCAATGAGACTTCTTGAGAAAAATAATGCCCACACAGTAGATACAATTTAATACATGTTTAATTTAAGCATAATTTTGTGGACAACAATTACAAATAACATATAGCACTAAGGGCATTAGTTCCATGTTGATTTTATCAAGACCATGTGTTTTGTTGTCTTTTGGGGCATTCTTTCCTGATCCATCAAGCTATTTCAAATTTTTTGAGTTTGGAAAGTTTCCTCCTTATATCAAAACTTGTCTACCAATTGCAAATAATTTTTAGATACTTTGTCTATATTTGCTTAAGAGGTTCAAACTAAGTATTGGGTGATTATTAACTATATTTCCATAGTAATAGTTACTGCTATTTCTTTTCTGCTACTTCACAGATCAATACCAGGAGGAAGGAGAAGACCTGTGATCTGTTTCTTTCCCTTTATGAGGAGATGGCATACATGCCCAAGAAGGAGACAAGACAGGAGGCCAGGCACAGTATCCTTGTGAACATGTCAGTAACCAGCATAATTAATGATAATTTATAGAAGAGAAGTCCTTATCTGTGGGATGTTTTAGTAAGATGTCTCTGGTTTAAAATGCCTACAGCAAACAAACTCAGAATCTGTGGATTTATGAGACACAGCTCCTAGAAGATGCCTCAGATGTAACTTTCTGGAAATAACTCAGAGATGTTTCCTAACCTAAAATGCTCCCTGCTATGAGAGAAAACTGTACTTCACCTGGAGAGCAGGTGAAGTATCTATTGTCTGGGCCAGAGGTACAACTGAGACAAAAAATAAGCATCTGGAGAGCTGTACTTGAAACATCAAATGTCTCTTTGCTGTGTCTGTGCATCTTAGTCATTTATATTCTCAAGCTTAAATTAGTAGCTTAATACTAGGTAAGATCCTTGATTCGTGTGAATGTCTTGATAACCTGATCCTTTGCATTAGCTCAGCTATGGTGCGAGAGAGTGAGGACATTTGCTCTCTTCCAGTGTTCTTTTTTGGTGAAACCCACTGAAGTAGTAATACTAGTCTGTTCCCTGGGGGTCATTACTTTCTATGTCTTGTAGTGAAGAAGATTGGTCTATGTGTGTACTTTCTTTTGTTTAGTGGCAGAAGAGGCCAACATATAGATTGGACATTACCTGAAAAGTTCTCTTTAGCTGTGAAGAAAGCATCAGCTCTTTTGGATTCCTACTTTTGAAATCTCCAGAAATTCTCTTACCCTTCCACCCAGATTTTCACTGTTTTATGATTTTATTACCAGCTGTGTTTGTGAGCTATGAGTAGATGACAAATAGTGGGAGCAGTGTTGAGTTTTCTTTGGCGTAGTTAGCATAGCCTGTTATTTATATCGTTCTTGAAAGAACAATGCTTTTTCTAATCATGAACTAAGCATTAGATTTAAAATCAGAGAAACGTCCCATTCTACTTCTCTAATTATCTTTCTGAATTTAAATGTGTAATTTATTTTCTGGTCTTCACTCTTTGAAAATGGAGTTAAATATTTTCCTTTTGTGGTAAAAAATTTCAGCCTATTTGTGTTTGTGCCTTGTGGACATGCGTTTGTGTATGTGAGAGAGACAGACTGTAAAATCTTGTTGATCTTCGTTCCTTAATATCATGTGGTAGATGTAATAACCAAATACTTTGTAATTGGTTTTTAAATAATAGCACAGCATTCTTTATGAATATTTGAGCTCAAATATTCAATAGGATCTCAGTAACATAAGAGTAATTCCATTAGACTGATTGGCAGACAGATTTCTGGAATACAGTCTGCAAATCCATATTAACTTTATTGATCTTTCTGGCTGTATTTTAATCAAATTATAGCTTTAGAGCAAGTCACCCTTTATTTTCATATCTTTTTGTTTAATGGAAAGGTAACTTTTTAAAGCTGGAAAAGGCTTGTAGCTGATATATAAAATTCTGGCCAAGGTCAGAAAAAATCAATTCATTGGCTTCTATAAAGATACAAAATTGAACCAAAGTAAGTTACAAAAATATATTCACCATTTTTACTTGTCTTTATCTTATGTCTCTTTTTTTCCTAATTTGTAGCTGAAAGAAGAATCTTTAGAATATTTAAATGTGCAAAAATTAAGGATTATAATTTTAAAAGCATCTAACTTTAAGAAAATAAAATTTACCCTAGAGTTATTTCATACTATATTAGCTGTTTAAAGTTTATATTTGAATTTACTTTAATTGTCATTTATTGAGTACTGCTAGGTACTGACCTTGGTATTAGAGAAATACCAGTAAGCAGAGCAGATAATCCCCCTCCTCATGAAGCTTTCATTCTAGGGGGCAAGAAAGAAAATGAATAAACTCAATATGCATATTACAAAATATATTTAAAACTGATAAATGATAAAGGGAAAAAAGAAAGCAAGAAAGAAGTGGTCTTGGTCAACTTGGCTGCTGTAATAAAATGCCAAAGACTGGGTCGCTTATAAACAACAGAAATTTATTTCTCACTGTTCGGGAGGCTGGGAAGTCCAAGATCGAGGTGTCAATAGATTGGGTCTGATGAGGGCCTGCCTCCTAGTTCCAAGATGGTGCTTTTTTTTTTTGTCCTCACATGACAGAAGAGGTCAGGGCTGTTCTCTGGGGCCTCCTTTATAAGGGCACAAACCTCATTCATGAGAGAGCTCTGCGCTCATCATCTAATTACCTCCTGAAGGCTCCACTTCCTAAAAATATTATGTTGATGATTAGGTTTCAACATATGAACTTTGGGTGGACACCAACATTCAGGCCATAGCTGGAGGCTAGTGAGTTCTGGGAGATGGGGGCTACTGGACTTTAAATAGATTGATCAGGACAGACTTAAGAATGTGATATTTGAGCAAAGGAGGTTCAGGGAGTTTTGCGCCTCTTTGAGGAAGAGCAGAAGGAACAGCTAGTGAAAAACCCCTGGAAACAGGATGATATCTTGAGTCTTTGAAACTCAGCCAGGAGGCAATTATAGAAAAGAGCAGAAAAAGGAGGAGAGTAGTAGGAGATGTGCATGTGTGTGTATGTACTCGGGTTCATATAAATCATGCAAGGCCTCATGGACCATTGTAAAGATATGGCTTACTCTGAGTGAACTGGGAAGCCACTGGAGGGGTTTAAGCAGTGGTATAATATAATCTGACTTCAGTAAATTTGAAGTATTTACTATTGGAGTAGGATAGGAATGTCACAAGTAGATACTTGGGACACAGATTAGCAAGACTAGGTAAGACTAAAAGGATAATTTTGCTTGCAGTATTAAGAATTGGTAGAAGCAGGGCCCGGCGTGGTGGCTCACGCCTGTAATCCCAGCACTTTGGGAGGCCAGGGTGGGCAGATCACTTGAGGTCAGGAGCTTGAGACCAGCCTGGCCAACATGGTGAAACCCTGCCTCTACTAAAAATACAAAAATTAGCTGGGCATGGTGGCAGACACCTGTAATCCCAGCTGCTCAGGAGGCTGAGACAGGAGAATTGCTTGAACCTGGGGCAGAGGTTGTAGTGAGCTGAGATCGTGCCACTGCACTCCAGCCTGGGTGACAGAGTGAGACTCTGTCTCAAAACAAACAAAAAAAGAGTTGGTAGAAGCAGAGACACCCTTCTGGCAGATGTTAAAATAATCCAGGCAGAATTGATAGTGGATTGGATGAGGGTGAGAGTGATGTACGTGGTGAGGTGTGGCTGAATTCTGTATTTATTGCAAAGGTGAGTCAATAGATTTTGCTGACAGCCTGGATCTGGGGTATTAGAGAAAGAGAGAAGTTAGAGACAATTCCAAGGTCTTTACGTCATGTCTGGAAGGATAGACTTGCCAATAACTTAGATGGGGATGATTCAAGACAAAGAAGGTTTAAGTCTCAGTTGTGTGTATGTTAAATTTGAGTTGCCTACTGGACATTCAAATGGAGATGTCAAATTGATAGTTGAAATCTTGACTCTGAAGTTGAGAGTAGAGTTCTGGGTTGGAGATATTCTATAAATTTAGAATCCCTAATGAATAAATGGTATTTAAAGACATCAGCTTGGAAAGGATCACTGGGGAAACAAGTGGAGAAGAGAAGAAGCACAGGAAAGAGTCCTGGGTAACTTCAATGTTGAGAAGTTGGGAATAAGAGGAAAGACTAGCAAAGGGTACTGAGCAGAGGCACCCAATGAGTAGAGGGACAAACAGGTGAGCGTGGTGTCCTGCAAAGCAAATGGAGACAGTGTTTCAGGGAGGAGAGTAATCAACTGCCCCAAACTGTTGACTGTTTTGGAATATGATCTACTGAGATTCTACTTTGAGCATTAGTATTTGCCATTTTGTGTACTGAAAAGGGAGAAATTACTATAACAACTATAGCATTAACACTATTTAAAATCGAGTGTTTTTCCTCTAAGAAGGGAATAGGGTATTCTTTTTTCTTATTATTCTTTGGGAGAAATATTAGCATGAATTCGTATTAGTCTATATCTTTTACATGATGAGATATACATATATATGGCTATATATATATATACACTCTATATGTATGTGTATATACATATACAATATATCTGTAAGAAGTACTTATTTTACTTGGATAAAATTGAATATTTAAAGTTTAATAATCAATTAGGAGTGATTTCTTTAAAATTTGACAAAAATAGAAATGATTTCTTTCCACTTATGTGATAATATAGAAAATGCTTACCATTTCTACATATCCAATCATGCACCTCTGGTTCCCTGAGGTTATTTTTTGTAAATTATCGTGCATTTGGAAAAAGAATTATTCATTTGCAAGTGTGTGAAATCCATAAGGCAAATGGGACATTGTACTAGATGATCTCTAGAGCCTCACCCAGTTCAAAGGTTCTAAGAATAATGCTTATACCTCTGGCCTGCATTAAGCCAAGTTGGATGGGGTGGGGAGTTAGAAGCCCTTCAAATAAGCTGGATTAATCCCACTGCCATTTCTCTTAGGGAGAAGGCAGCTCAGCTTTTTAGAGCATATAGGTCATTGGCAAAAGTTAGATTATAAAAGTCTTCAAGTCACAATCATTTCATACAGTAATAGAATTGAATGTGATTTAGGCTTAAGAGTGAGGGAAATGAATTTTTAGTTAAGAGCCATGAAAATCAGCACTATTTCACATAGTTTAAATAGACTGCTATTCTTGGTTCAATATAGGCATTCATTCAGTTCAGTTTCGTTGAGTTCAGAGGCAATAAAAAGATACACATTTTTCTACAAATTCAATCAATTTTGGAAGGGCCTATAATTTTTAAAGCTATTTTTTGTTTAAATTGCATAACTACTAATTTTTTACTGCCAATTTCAAAGAGAAATATGAGAACGTAAATTTTGCCATATCTGTTTTAAGCCTCCACAGAGAAAGCATGAGATGATATGATGCTAGAGTGGTCTTTTTACTTTTCAATCCTTTTCTAGTGTTTCATAGAGATTTTTAAATTGGGCAGAATCTTCCAAGAGTATTCAATCAGAAGTTTCCTCTTCAACAGGGACTCCTTTATTATTAGTATATTATAAACTGAATCTGAGAATGCTCCAAAAGTTTGTCTCATTTAAAGAAATTTTCTTCCCAGTTGAAACTAGTAATGGATTAGGTTGATCAAAACTGTCTGAGAAAATGAAAATTGATTCTACAAAGTAAATTTGAAATGTTCACTATCGGAGTAGGATAGAAACTTCACAGGTAGATATTTGAGACACGAATTAGCAAAACCAGTTTACTTAGCACCTGACCTTCCAGAAGAGAATGAATCCAAAAGCTTATTTCCACCTTAATGTGGGGGAGCAAGATGTTTGCTCTGCACATGACTGGATGGCCACAAGGTGAAGTACCTGATTAAGAAGACCAAAAATTATTGGGACGTGTGAATTAGGAAGCAAGGATTGAATTAGAAAATGTTCTTTAAACACAAGCTTCTCTGAAGTGCCATAGCTATTTTGACGCTAAGACTACACAAGTTCTCTTTTCTCTGGTTTCATAATCTCCACTCTTTCAAGTTAGGCAGGAAATTATCTTCTGTTGGAATTTTGGTGTGTCCGTGTACCTGTTCTTGTTGGAAACAGTGTTGTTACATGTTCAGCTGCTTGTGTTTGGAGCCTGAGATTTCTTCTGGGGAGCTCATCCTGGTGAAAGGAGCCCCAGGCCTGAATGACTACACTCCCTAGTTGGGGAGGCAGCAGATGTTTTGGTGGGAGTGCTAGGATCTAAAAGCCCCTTTCCTGAGGGGCTGCTGTGATTCATATGAACGGCCTCCCCATTTCCTGCTTCCCACTACCCGCTCCCTACCTTGTCCACTGCTCTGTTCCCAGAAGTTGGCGCCAGTGCCCACCCTGTCTTGGGTGGGGCGTGGCTGTGGCTGTCCTCCTTCCAGGCTTGTTGCAATGCAACACCTGCTAGTGACTCAGGTGGTGAGGTCCCTTCCCCATCTGCCATCCAGGTGCCCAGTGCTTTCCCATGTGTGAAGTCCATCCCCAGATGGGCGCCCATCTGCTGTAGGCTGGGATGGGTTTGTGGGAAGGGATATTGGTCCTAGGGCTGGTGGAAGGGAAACCATTAGTTGGTGGGACACACATGCACACACACACACACACAAACACACACATACATGCACACAAGCACACACATGGAGTCAGAGGCTCTGGGCCTGAGAGGCTCCACACTCATCCAAAGAGTATCTCCGTGCAGGAGGGAGGGAGGGTGACATTACATAGCATATAGCAAACATCAGGACAAGACAAGAGAGACTATGTAGAAAGGAAAAAATTGTTTATTTTACTATCTTTAATGGCCGTTTTTGTCCTGGTTTTTGAAGAAGGAGCCCCACATTTTCATTTTGCACTTGGCCCTGCAGACTATGCTGCCAGCCTTGATGGCAATCGCCATGCATAGACAGTTACCAGCCTCAGCTGGTTTCTCCACACAGCTAGCCAGCCCCATGCATTTCTCTGGCCAGCTGTCCCCTCATTGTTCACAGTGGCTAAACATTTTCTACCCTTCCCCAAATTATGCTCCTTCTGCCTCTACCTTCATCTCAGCAAACTGTGTTATCTCTTACTTTAGAGAAAAAGAAATAGAAGTCACCAGATGAAAAACTCTTCATGTCTGTAGAAAAGGGGAATGCATACACTATTGGTGGGAGTATAAATTAGTTCAGCCTCTGTGGAAAGCAGTTTGGAGATTTCTCAAAGAACTGAAAGCAGAACCACCACTCGACCCAGCAGTTCCATTACTGGGTATGTACCTGGAGAAAAAGAAATCATTCTACAAAAAAACAAAAACAAAAACACATGCATTCGTATTCTCATTGCAGTGCTAGTCACAATAGCAAAGACATAGAGTCAACCCAGGCACCTATCAATGGTGGATTGGATAAAGAAAATGTGGTACATAGACATCATGGGGTACTATGCAGCCGTAACAAAGAATGAAGTCATGTCCTTTGTTGCAACATGAATGCAGCTGGAGGCCATTATCCTAAGCAAATTAATGCAGGAACAGAAAACCAAATACCACATGTTCTCATTTATAAGTGAGAGCTAAACATTGGATAATCATAGACATAAAGATGGAAATAATAGACATTGGGGACTACTGGGAAGGGAGAAAGGGAAGGGGACAAGGGCTGAAAAACTCCCTATTGGGTACTATGTTCAGTGCTTGGGTGATGGAATCATTAATACCCCAAACCTCAGTGTCACACAATAGACCCATATAACAAAGCTGCACATTTACCCCCTGAATCTAAAATACAAGTTAAATTTTTATTTTTTTTTCCAGAAAAAATCTTCTCCTGGTCTTAACCTGTGTTTCTTCTGCCTTTTCTGTCCCTCTTATTACGTGGGAGGAGGCATGCTTCTCTCTGTCTAATGTTTGAATCTGGCTGCACCCTACACTCCATCCCTTGCAGCCTTCCCAGGACTGAGCCTGGCTATCCCCCTCTCTTAAGATGTAGCACCAGCCTGTGGGAAGAGCAGGAGCTCCGGAGAAATTGTCTGGATCTGGATCTCAGCTTTATCTCTCATTACTTATGTGAACTTGGGCAACTCTTTTAATTTCCCCATGCTTCAGTCTCTCTATTTGACAGTTGGAATAGCAACAGTACTTATTTCACTATGTTGTTATGAAGATTAAATAAGTTAATATTGATAAAGTAATTGGAAAAGGGCTGGCATGTAATATGTGCTATATCAATACTTGCTTAATAAAATTAAAAAGTCTTTTCGTTAGTCTTCAAACCTGGTTACCCAGGTTGCTCACAACCATCTGTGTCCTTTTCCTGATAGCTTCAGCAGCTCCAGCAGCTGTCTGATACTTTCATGGCACTCTTGGGGTATAGAGGTTTTGGTCAGGTTCTCAGTGCGTTCTGACTCACAACCAATCATGCATTGCTGGGGGCTAGAATCTTTGAAGCAATATGGCCATGAAGGTGGGCTGCATTCTCACTGCTCTCAGATCCACAGACTGCTATTCTGTTCCACTCCTAGCCAGGCAACAGCTCTTTCTATGATGGGTGAGAAGTCCTACTCTTACTGATATTTATCTATATTCCAGAATCATCTTCTCACATTTAGCTCCTCTAAAAACCATCTCAGTTATTCTAAGGCATGTGTTGAAACTTAAAATGCCTACTGGGGTAAGGTAGGTAGTGTAAAAAGGTGAAACAGGTGAGTGTAGGAGACAACAGGGAGTGGTGGGGACTGGGTATATTTAAAGGTGCAGCCACTACACAGCTCCAGCTGATTGATGCCATGAAACTTGTGAACCTAAAGTTTGCAGAAGTTACAGATTTTTCAAGAGAAGCTGGAAATTTAGTCTCACGTGAAATTGTTGAACTTTTTTGTGTTGGCAACTAATTCTACATGAATAAAAACAGCATTTGAGCCAAACAAATCATGTCTGTAGGGTGCATACACTTCAGGCACATCTGGTTTGTGATCTTGATCCTAAGGGCTTAGAGTTTTGAATGAGAAAAAGCCATAAAGCTTATAAGGTACTTCTGTTGACATGGAAGAGAATCAGAGGGAAATATCAGGTATCAAAAATCCCCCAGTATTAATATTTGAAAATATTATCCTGCCACACCTTTCCTGACTCTCTTTATCTCTGCCATTCCAAACAGAAGTGATTAACCCCCTTATCCAAGTCTACATAGTTCTCTGGACAAGGATCTGTCGGATCGCCCGACATCACCACTCTATCCTGGGAGTAGCTTTATGTTTTCATACTGTTTGCTTACATGTCTCTCTCACGCTGCTAAATCCCTTGAGGTGGGAACTCATTATTAATTTTTGTTTTTCTAGTGCATAGTCCACAGGTTGGCATGCAATTTATGCTCTAAAAAGAGACTTGAAGGGAAAAGAACACTCTATGCAGGAAAAAAGGCACATGCAAAGGCAGAGAGTCATAAACCACCAGTGGGTTTAAAAAAATCTTATAATGCTTTAGTTTTTTACGAGAATGAAACGATAGGGAATGAACAGAAGAAAAGAAGGCAAACCCATGCAAACGCTTACATATTATTTTAGCAGCTTACGTTAATCTTTGGGTAAAAGGGAATCCATAAAATTATTTTTAAAAATAGTAATAAAATAATTATATTTTATATTAGAAGATGGATTGAAGGGGTATATTTAGTGGTCTTTTGCTTCTGTGGCAGCCCAACATTGTTGAGTAATTTCTACATTGTATGAATATTCTACATTGTGAATTTTACCTTTCCAAACTTTAATTCGGGAAACTCATATTCCTAGGCTCCCTTGAAGCTAGAGTACAGGTGTATGATCTCAGTTACGCCATTCAGAGACACCTGTGCAAGACTTGGATTTGGAACTGAGCCACGATAGGAGTTGGCTAACTGTGGGAAAACAGCTCTTGTGGCAAGTACAGTGACAGACATATCTGGTTCTTTGGAAGAAGCGGTGGCAGAGTCTCTGGCATTGTCTCCATCCTCCCAGATGCCAGGAGGTGGTGACACTGGAGTTTTTACTGAGCAGCCCCTAGGGTATGGTTGGACATTGTTCCCGGATGCATAGCTCCAGAGCTCTATCCCTGGCCCTTCTGCAGATTCTGCAGCTAACCAGAACATGAAGATTCTCTTACTTGCAACTAAGAACACTTACCAATACAAGATGATATCAATAAACATATTGCCATCTTTCCAGTGAGGGCTGATTAAGGCTTGCATCAGGGAGGAATTATAGAGGTGCGTTCGGAGCACAAATTTGAAAAATGTTAGGAATATTTTACCAGATAGGTGTCATTGATCAGACAAAAAGGAATTTGAAAAAATGAGAACAAATCAGGACAAATGTTGAGGAGGAAAGAACCGAAGTTGAAGGGTTTAATGCTGTATGGCCTCAGTTTCCACAAAACTGAGTGAGTCGCAGTCAGGTGCTGTGAGCTGCTGGCAGAGGAATGGGCTTGGGGCTAGGGGATCATCAGAAACATTGAGACAGCCACAATGCTTCATGGCCTGGGAGTGGGAAATGAGGAAGTAAACAACTGGCTGGTACTGGCTTTTAAGGGAGGCAAATTAATTTAAAAGGAGGTTGGTTGACTAGGTAGAATAAGAAAATGTCAAGTGGCCAGAGTAGCTTTCTTCTATTACTCTAGTTCATGTCTGTATCCTCAGATGCTCAATAACTATTTCATGTAAGAAAGAATGAATCAGATGTTACTGGAGGTAAACAGATAGAAAGCCAGAGAGGACAAATACAGAATTTAAGATCTTGCATCTAATGCTAGACCTTTGCTTTCTCTCATTTGCATACTAAATGTAGGGCTGCAGATGGCTTCATATTATTACAGCTGCTGAATCAACTTGCATTGGCTGCAGAATTCTATTGCCCTTGCCACAGAAAATGACCTTGATGGATAGAAGAATTCTCTGGGCTCATTTCAGAAGACAATAACAAAAGCAGGATTAATTCAAATGATGGGTTAATGTGTACCTTAGGCTCCATCAAATAATCTTGAGGGCAACTAGAAATCTTTTTAGAAGTCTGAGGTTAGAATTAAAAGCTCCTTAGATGCCTTGCCCACAATTCCATGTTGTTATTTTATTATTTAGACATCACCAGCTTCTTTTCTAGTTTTGATTAGGTTGCCTAACATTCTGTGGTTTTCCTTCTTTTCTCTTCTGCTTTCCACACTTCCATTTTTAATAAAGAAAGATGAAAGCAAGAGTGTCTTTTCCACCTACTTAAGTAATTTTACCTTTGCATGGGCATGTTTCTCACTTTTCATAATTTGTGAAAATGTAACTATTATAACAGAAGCGCACAGCAGCATGTCTGGAAGTCTGTCTGAGATCATACAGCCCCTCGTCACATTTAGAAGATCCCAAAACGCCAAAGAAAAGTGTGCTGAGTGATTCAAATAGGAGTTTGTCAAGAAAGGTTAAATGAATTGGGATTATTCATTCTGTATCATAAGGGAATTTGCTAAAAATATTAATTTGTCTCAGACAAAGTGATCTGTTTAAAAGAGAAACTATGACATCTTTAAAAAATTTCCTTCTCTGAATCTTAAAGAGACATACCTATGTTAGCTGAGCTAAGGCAAATCTCCTTGGAAGTGTCTGGTTTTAGGGCTGTATCAGGGTCTAACCAGGAAATGGGCACCACACAGATATTTGCACAGGGAAAGTTTAATGTGAAGAATTATTAATTATAACAGGGAATTGGAGTTACATGGGATTAACTAGGAGGAAGTAAAGAGAATAGCAAAGAATACAGGAATGGCAGATACATGAAGCAACCCTATTCCTAGGGCTGGGGCAGGGTACCCAAGAAGGAAGCTCTCTCCCAGTTCCTCAGGTACAGATCAAGTCCTTGTTGTAGAAGGCACGGCTGTGGTCCATAGAATGGCAGGGACGTTGCTGTGATCGTGTTCTGTGGAAGTTGCTGGAAGTATACCCTCTAGGGTACCAGGGAAAGCTGTTGATGGGGAGGTGTCTCAGTGGAGCCACCCTGCTACAAAGCCTCCTGGTGAGGGGGTGCAAAGAGAAGCTGCTGGCTTCCAGGTGCTGCTGACTGCTATGCATTGCAGGAGCTAGCCATGGAGAAGCTGTGAGTACTGTATGAGCTGGGCCCTGAAGATGCTGTAGGCACTGCCAGAGCTGGGTGCTGGAAGAGCCAGCTCTGCTTCAGGAGCCTTATGGGAAAGCACACCTGAACCAGGAAGAAAACTACTCCTTCCTGTGATGTCTCTCCAGTGCCCTCTACTGACAAAGTTTAATATTGTGCCAACTGGCAAAGAAAAATTAAAGCATCTAGATCCATTTTTGCACAGCAGGCAATGAAGGGTGATTTTGGAGATGAGGCAATAGATTGATAACTGGCACAAGGGTTATTTTTGAGATGGCAACAGGTAAGGTGTAAGGTGGGCTAAGAGAGAATTTTGGCTTTGGTTTTAGGCTTTGTGGCCTCTCAGGATGCGGTGAGGAGGTTGATGTGATAATATAGATCCTGCATAATTCCAAGCAGTCTAACTCGGTCCTGCCAGTTGTTCTCTACAGAGCTTGCATTTCTTTTGAAAGAACCTATTAGCCCACTGGACTAGGTATTCTTTTACAGGTATTCCTTTTTTAGTTTTGAGGGGCATTGAGGATGTCTATTATTGTTATTGTTGCCAATCTGAAAAAAAATCCTTTTTATTTTAGGTTAATGTAGATTTTATGAGTAAACCACTTCTGAATCTTTTCTTGTTACTGAATGTATAATTAAAGCAGCCATGGACTTTCACTCTGTATAGTTGGGTTTTTGGTTGCTTGTGGGGACAAGCCCAACCTCTGGAACATGGGTATTTACTTTAAAAATATTGTTTACGTAGTAGCTATAGCTGGGGAATGAAACATTTCTTTCTTTTCAAACTTAATTGTGCCTCCAAAAATTGTTTCATTGTTTTCGTAAATGAAAGAATAATGGGCATGGTACAGACTTTTTGGCACATAGTAGTCTGTCCTTATCCACTGTTTCTCTTTTTACAGTTTCACTTACCTGTGGTCAGCTACAGTCTGAAAATATTACAGTACTTTGAGAGAAAGAGACCACATTCACATAATTTTCATTATAGTATATTGTTATAATTTGTTCTATTTTCTTATTGGTTCTTGTTAATCTCTTACTGTGTTTGATTTGTAAATTAACTTAACCATTGGTATATATGTATAGAAAAAACGTAGTACACATAGGATTTGGTGTTATCCACTGCTTCAGGCATCTGCTGGGGTCCGTGGAGAAGGAGGGACCACTGCGTGTTCCAGAAATTGGGAATGAAAAGATTGGGTAAAGAATCCTGTTGCATGTCAGATGGCTTTTAATTGTTTGGTTTCAACAGAATTGCAGTAGACCCTCAGTGGCTTTTTAGTTGATGAATCATTGAAAAAAAGAAAACTTCAAATGATATATCACTTCATGATACTTTTGAGAATAATTTAGAAGGTGTTTACAGACCAGTTGTGTTGCTATAACAAAACTCCTTCCACTCCCGTCTACTTACGTATGTGAACAAAGTTCCTCAGCACTTACATATTTGAAAGTGAAGAAACAGAAATACAATCTTTAAAAATGTGTCTCATCCTGGCAGTGAGTAATATTCACCCACAGACACATGGGCTAATTAAAAAAAATGCCTCATCTATCTCATTAAAAGCTATTTTTCTAATAACAGATTACTGTGGTTGGCAGAATTCTGAAGATGTCCCCCCGGGATTCCTGACCCCTGGTTATTCGGTCAAACACTGATCTTGGCACTGCTGTGAAAAAACTTTCCAGAATTAAATTTACCAATCAATCAATGGGTCAATTGACCTTAAAATAGAAAGATTATCTTGAATTATGGTGAACCCAGTGTAGTCAAATGAGTCTGTAGAAGCAGAAGCATCCGTCTGAGAGATGCAGCAGTGGAGGAAGAGGCAGGAGAGATGTGGAGTGAGAGGGATATGTTGTACCCTTGCTGGTCCTGAGGCCCACCTGCAAGGACCAGAGGGCAGGTTCTAGGAGCTAAGGGTGGTCTCCAGCCCATAGCCAGCAAGGAAATAGCACCTCATTCCTACAGCTGTGTAAAACTGAATTCTGCCAACAACTTGAATGAGCCTGGAAGTGGATTCTTTCCTCAAGCTTCCAGAAGGGAATTCAATCCTGCTAACCCTTGATTTTTTGTTTGCAAAACTGAGCAGACTGAGACTTCTGACCCACAGAACAGTGAGATAACAAATGAGCTGTTTTAAGCTGCTAAATTTGTGGTAATTTGTTACAGCAACAATAACGACAAATAGTTACTTGTTATGTTAAATTATATTTAAGCAACATAGTTAATGTATTTTACATTGTTTTGATCATTTGTAATCAATAGTAATGTTTAAATTGACAACATTCTCAAAGAAAAATATCTTTAACACATAATTATATAGTTACAGAAATAACAGTTTGATTTCAGTTTACATACATATTTTTCAATAGAAAACTATGATAGAATAATAAAAAATCATTAAACATCAATATGTTACATTAAGACAGAATTATGACAGGACAGTAGAATGGAAATAAGTATATAAAGAGCAAAAAAGGAATAATATAAGAATTTTTACTGTTAAAGAAGAGCTTGTTAGTGGATATTTTATTTTGATTTTTATTTTTGAGACAGTCTTTCCCTGTCGCCCAGGCTGGAGTGCAGTGGTGTGATCTTGGCTCACTGCAATCTCTGCCTCCCAGGTTCAAGCAATTGTCCTACCTTAGCCTCCTGAGTAACTGGGATCACAGGTGCATGCCACCACACCCAGGTAATTTTTGTATTTTTAGTACAGACAGTGGGGTGAAGGATTTGCCATGTTGGCCAGGCTGGTCTCGAATTCCTGGACTCAAGTGATTTACATGCTTTGGCCTCCCAAAGTGCTGGGATTATAGGCGTGAGCCACAGATCCCAGCTGTTAGTGGATACTTTAGAAATGAATGAGGATTTGTCAGAATCATACAGTATTATATTCCACTGAATATATTTAAAAGAGTAAGCTCATAGTTTTATCTTAAAAATTCATTATTGACACTATCCTATAAATTATACATTTTGCAACTATTTAAATTTGTTGAAAACATTTTGTTATCAACTTAAAAATATGCAAAGGACCTCGTGGTCTGTCAAAATTCCTTCAAGGAGTAAGCACACAAGAAAATTTGAAGACCATTGGTTAACAGGACTCCATTTTCTGAGTTTACACGCAGTATTACCTTCCACTGGGGTAGGCATGAGAAAGCTTGTGAAGTTCAGAAGGTTTTCTCATTCATTAACTCAATTATCCATTGAAGACTGATCAAACCTGTATAGAGGACTCACATTACATGTTTAACTTATATGTAGCTATATTCACTCAGCAAATTAAAACGGGGAGCATTAGGGCAGAGAAATAACAACTTGAATTGACCAGATAGATCTGCCTGGTTTCCACTCAGTGTATGCATGTGTTGGGTGGGAGTGAGATAGTGTCTCTTGTCTTGGCACCCATCTTCATGCTTAGTTTTATTTTATTTTATTTTCCTTTAAGTTAAAAATAGAGACAAGGCCTCACTATGTTGCCCCCGCTGGTCTTGAACTCCGGAGCTCAAGCGATCCTCCTGCCTTGGCCTCCCAAAGTGCTGGGATTACAGGCATAAGCCACCATGCCTGGCCCACGCTAAATTTTATACTACTGAGCTGTTTAAACATTCTCCCATTTCTCACATCATGGTCCTAAATACGAGCCAACTAGCTCCTCTGCTGCTCAAGTGAAGAAACAGCAGCAGTCTCAGACCTAGCTCTCAGACGTAATTCTGGGGGAAAGACACCATGCCCAGGAACTACGTTGTAAGATGAACAACCCAGGAATCCTGTCCCGGAGACCATTAAGTCAGGTTGTTTCAGTAAAAACACAAGAAGATATATGTCCACCCACTTTTTGATCTCTTGTCCTATAAGATTTAGCTGTCCAGTGAGTTTTTACTCTAAGGGTTTTGAATTCATACAATTTTTCATTTTCTGCCTCATCTTGAAGCTTGGTGTTCCTTCTGAATGTCTTTCTTAATGGTTGGATCATCTACTTAGTCACCTATCTTAAACACATAAGATCCTAGCCTCTTTGCTTTCTAGATCCCTTCAAGGCACAGTCATATCCTGTCATGTCTGTTTCCCAAAAGTTTAAATTGTGTGCCTTCTTGCTGTTTGCAAATCCAGCCTCAGTTAAGGTGTTCACTGTTGATTGTGTCCTGGTCTTCATGACTGTCTCCTCTGATTCAACCCCAAGAGCTCAGTACATTTGGACTTAAATGCAAATCTACCCATATCTTTCTTCCACTTAAAACTCCTTTTCATAACAAACCCAGTCTTTTATACCTTTCTCTCTTCATCTGATGCCATGCCTCTCCTGGAGCCATATTGCTCAAACATGCCATCCTGTTTCATGTCTTCATAGACTGTATCTTCTGTAAGAATGGGCTTTCATCTACCTTCTCCTTGTCCATCTGGACAACTCATCCTTCAAATATCATTGTGTACATGGTAGGAATGCTGCTACCAGTTACCACCTACCACCACCACCACTACCGTCAGCACTAGAATTTATCAAGATTGAACACATTATGAGCTGAGAAGTATGTTAGTCACTTTCCATGTATAGATGTTGTTAATATTATACAACAACTCAATGAGGAGTTGAGAAATGAACTCCTTCTTTTCTCTAGATTAGGAAGCTAAATCAGAGATATTTAAGTGAGTGGACCAGGATTCAGAACTGGGGGTATGTGCTTCCAGAACTCATTGATGGAACCACTGCAATTTGGAGCCCTGCTATACAACTGCGCTGAAGGAAGGAGGCAGTTACTCAACCCCTTCCCAATGCTTCTTTTGTAAGATGAGGATCTTAATACCTTATTAGCAGGGTTCTTGTGAAAATTAGCAAACACTATTGAAAGGAAACTGCCAAGTCTTTATGATAAGTAAGTCCAGCTTCTGGAGACATTTTCTTTAATAACCCATAATTTAGTTAATTTAAAGCTGGGAAACTTTACTAAAGGCTAGAAAACAATAAAGAGTAACATCACAGGCAACACAAAACTAGATAATTTGACCCAAGAACTACAGATTGTTTGGAGGTAACATGTATGATCTAGGACTACCAGGACTGACTTACTAGTGTGTGTGATTTTAGCTGGCTTCTGAGGATTGGTCTGTTCATGTGTAGACTTAGCAATGATGTCTGTTTGGTAGAACTATTGTGAGAGTTGAATTTATTCCTAAACATACATTTATTGAGCCCAAAGCTAGGCATTCATTGATAACTAATACACAGTTTTTGACTTAATCCTCATAACAAAGGCACTGGGGGTGCTACTTTGATTCCCAATTTACAGATGACAAGAGTAAGGCCCAAAGAGGTTAGGAAACTTGCGTAGGTCACATAGTTGGTGATTTTAATACTCAGGACTGGAACCCAGGCAACCTGGTTCCAGAAGTGTGTGCTCAGCCCATCTGCTGCACTGCCTGATGGTGTGAGTGGAGACACTACCATCATGAAGCTTGCAGTTTAGGATGGTGCATATGTAAGAAAACAAAGAAATGCACAATTAAAAATAAAATAAGTGCTATGAAGGAAATGAACAGTGTATGTGGCAAAGAAAAATGGGGAAGGGGTGTCTGAAATCCATTAGAGACAGTGATTAGGAAAGTTTTCCTTGAGGAAAGTGATGTTTAAGATTGGATTAAATGAGAAAATGTGTTTAGTAAAGGGAAATCTGGGCACCCTGCTAATAATATTCCCTTTCCTTTCCTATGTTGAAATAAAACTTTTTTTTTTTTTGTCCCTGCATGAGCTCTCCCTGCTTGTGATTGCCCTGAGAGGTAGAACCCCAGGGAAGATCACACTTGTTTAGGTGGGAACTATGAAAAGTCACAGAGGACTCCCAGGCATGAACAACTGGCACATAGATGCTTACACATTACTTTGTTTGCACACGAGATCTTTTATTAAATAATTGAGAAATCCTAGCTATTTACAGGTATTGTCATTTTGTGCCTTAACAATCTGTTAGATTTCAAAAGCATCAACTTAGTTTCGTTGTTCACAATAGCTTTGAAATGGTGTTAAGACTTCTGGAAATTCATTGAGGGTTAGCAGTGTCGTTGCCTATGCTTTTTACTTCTAAATAATAGCTTATTTCTTTGGCAAACCTATCATTTCTAATTTAATGGGTAGTACTTCAGTAATTGAGCTATCTTTTTGAAAGCTACAATGGCAGCTAAAGAAATCCTAACAGAGAACTAAAATAAGATAAATGGGAAAGGGACATATTACCTCTTTTTGCTCATCTGGTTGTTATTGTTAATAATAATAATAAAATACCAGAAATTGATATAACTGTCTTTTTTAGCATCATTTAAAATATCCTTGGGAATGTCATATAAAATAGCAGTTGTAGCAGTGTGATGTAAATTATAGTACAGTAAAAAAAAAAAAAAAAATTGGCAATGGTGGGTTCTGCCTGACAATTGCTGCCTGATATTTTGAAGGCAAATGTATTTAGGCCATTTCATTAGAAAAAATGAAATTACACTTTAGGTAAGCTTTACCCTTCATCCTCTTCCCCAGATTGTGATTCACTGATTCATGATGGATGAGCGTTATGGTGTGGCCTCCTGACTGTAAGATGGCCTGGTGAGCTCTGCCTTCTGATACCTATGCCTTTATGTGATCTTTTCCTCCTGAGTGTGAGCTAGATTTAGTGACTCACTGTAACAAATAGGAAATGGCAGAAATAAGGGGCTGTCTCTTCCAAGATTAGGCTGTAAAATATTATGAGTTTCATCTTGGGTGCTTTCTCTTGTTCTTTCTTAGATCTCTCCCCTGTGAGAAACCAGCCACCGTATTGTAAGCAGCCCTGTGGCGAGGCCCACGTGAGGAAGGCCAGGGCTTGCCAACATCCTCTGAATGCACGTGGGAACAGATCTCTGTCCCTCCCCTCAAGGCCCAACTGTGCATCCAAATGAGATCACAGCCTTTGTTGACAGCTTGACAGTCTCCTCATGAGCCAGAGAAATCAGCTAGGTGACTCTCAGATTTCAGACTCACAGAAACTGTGAGATAATAAATGCTTATTGCTTTAAATGCTAAATTTTGGGGGTTATTGATTATGCAGCAATAGATAAGATAGATGAAGCGTGCAATGGGAATGCTAAATTCTAGAGTGGGCCCTAGGTCACTGTAAACAGGAGCCACAGTGATATCATCCCAAGTCTCCAGTGTGGCATGAGGCTGAGAGCATACTAGGGTTTATCTAACTTCTTGGTTTTAAGTTTCTTTTCATTCCCCTAGACTGAGGCTAAATTGGGATTTGCTGTGGTGAGAATGTGTCTTCTAAATTTCGTGTGTTGGAAACATTCCCCAAATTTATATATTAATGATATTTGGAGGTAGGACCTTTGAGAGATAATTAGGATTAGATAAGGTCATAAAAGTGGGGTCTCCATGATGAGACTCAAGGTTTTATAAAAAGAGGAGGAAGGAACTGAGTTGACGTGCTCTTGCCCTCTCGCCATGTGGTACCTTCTGCCATGTTATGACACATTAAGAAGGTGTTCATCAGATGCGGCTCCTTGATTTTGGACTTCCTAGCCTCCAGGCTGTAAGAAATAAACTTGTTTTCTTTATAAATTACCCAGTCTATTGTATTCTGTCATAGCAACACAAAACAGACTAAGACAGGGGTCTTCATTAAGAGCAATGAATATAGAATTTAGCCAAGTAAAGTAAACTTATTGGAAAGATGTCTGGAATGGGGTAGATGGGGTGGAATGGGGGTATAAAATCAACAGGAGGCTGTGAGCAGGCTTGGGAACCTGTTGGAGGCCACAGAGTTCCAGGAGCTAGGGAAAGGAAACATGACAATGTTGTCTTAGCAGCAGTGGTTCAACACAGCAGCACTACAATACATACCTTCTGATGCTAGTTTCCATCCTTGCTTCATTCACTCAGTATTCAGAGCCCTGGAAAAGAGCCTTCCACTGGCCATGCTTAGTTACCTGCCCACCCCTGGTTATATTGGTGTTGTGAAAGGAAGATGGGGGCTCCTTAGCCTTCCTAATGGGGGGCAGCACCAGGGATGTAACCTTTGTGGAAGAGACTGTTACTGATATAGTTGGAATGTTTGTCCCCTCCAAATCTCATGTTGAAATGTAATCCCCAATGTGGAGCCTGGTGGGAGGTGTTTGGGTCATGGGAGTGGATGCCTCATGAATGTCTTAGTGCTGTCCTCATGATAGTGAGTGAGTTCTCTTGTAATCTGGTTGTTTAAAAGTGTGTGATGCTTTCTCCTTTCTCTCTTGCTCTCGCTGTCACCATGTGAAATAGTGCTCCCACTTCACTGTCCACCATGAGTGAAAGCTCCCTGAGGCCTTACCAGAAGCCAAGAAGATGCCAATGCCCTGCTTCCTGTACAGCCTGCTGAACCATGAGCCAATTAAACTTCTTTTCTTTATAAATTACCCAGCTTCAACTATTCCTTTACAGGGAAGCAACACAGCCTATTGCAGTTACCATTCACCCATTGTCTGCTTTCCTCTTTCTTAGTAATAAAATTTATTGGAGCTACACACCCCATTTTTCCAGCCTCCCTCACACAGAAGTATGTGTATCTTAATTCTAGTCAATGGGACCATGTGAGCAAAAATGCAACTTCTAGATTGTACCCTTAGAAGGAAAGGTACTTATATTTTCATTTTCTCATTTTTTTATAGTGGAATGTAAAGATTGTGGATGGCCATCCTTGACCTCGTGGACAAAGGCCATACCTTAAGAATGGCAAAGAAAAAAGCATGGAAGGAGCCTGTGTGCCTGACACTATTGGCCTGTCCCTCAGGACTGGGGACCACCTTGAATGTTGTAAGAGAAGCCTACCTTGTTTAAATGAGTTTTTGTCAAAATAGCCTAGTCTGCATTCTGAGGCTACAACCACCGGGGGAAAGGGAAAGCTCTGAAGGGTACTCAAGGTGCTACCAGGAGGGGAAAATGCATGCTGGGCAGCCAACAGTGGCCATTGCCATCACACTGTTTAGGAAGCACATGCCATTTCCTGAATGAAAGTTTTCTTTAATTTTTGGTGATGGTACTAATAGATGGGCAAATTAGAATTCCTACATTGGGCCTGTGCCCTGGTAAGGCAGCTTTATGTTTATAAATTCCTCTGCCAACCAACATGCTCTGCATCCAAGTTTTTACATCCTTCAACCTTTCCCCATCCGTGGGCACCTTATGCAAAATAACTCATAGGATCATGGAATTTTGGAGATGTAAGGGACGTGAATGAGCAAATAGCTGGAACTGGGGCTCCCAACCTTGTTTGTTTAGCACAACCTCCAGGAAAGCTTGTTGAAAATATGGGCTCTTGTGTTATTTTTCATAAATAGTAATTGCCCTGGTCTGGAAGAGGATTCTATATCCTACCCCATTGTAGTTTAGCATGGTATGTGACTTATTTTGGCCAATGAAACAGAGTGAAAATGATGTATGTCAATTTCAGGCAGAAACATCTAGAGCCAGCACTTGGTTTGCCATGTTCTCTGTGTTTCTTCTGCTCCTAGATGCAGCAGTACTCCAGATGGAGTTTGCATTATGAACCTGAATTCCAGGATGAAAATAACGTGGAATAGAACTTAGCCAGCACAAAGTATACATGTGCTGTGAATAAGAAATACCCTTTTGTTATTGTAAATCACTGAGATTTTGAGGTTGTCTGTTACTTCACCATAATCTAGCCTAATATAAACACTAAGCTAATATACTCCTCTACCATAGTCATTTATTTCCTGTTCTTTCTCCTCCTCCTTCCTCTATTTCAGTGTTTAGCAAACTTTTGCCTGCCTGTTTTTGTATGGTCTGAAAGCTAACCATAGTTTTACATTTTTACATGGTTGAAAAAATCAAAAGGAGAATAATAATTCGTGATGTAAAAATTATATAAAATTTAAATAAATATCAGCATTCTTTTTTTTTTTTGTGATGGAGCCTTGCTCTGTTGCTCAGGCTGGAGTGCAGTGGCGCGATGTTGGCTCACTGCAAGCTCTGCCTCCCGGGTTCATGCCATTCTTCCGCCTTAGCTTCCCGAGTAGCTGGGACTACAGGCACCCACCACCAAGCCCAGCTAATTTTTTTTTTGTATTTTTTTAGTCGAGATGGGATTTCACCGTGTTAGCCAGGATGGTCTCGATCTCCTGACCTCGTGATCCGCCCGCCTTGGCCTCCCAAAGTGCTGGGATTACAGGCATGAGCCACTGCGCCTGGCCAAATGTCAGCATTCTTAAATAAAGTTTTATTGGAACACACACACACACACACACACACACACACACACACACACACACACAAAGAGAGAATATGGGCTCCTGCCCTCACTGTCCACCACATTGCCACCACCTCACTCAGCTGTGTCAGAAGTTCATTAGTTGTTCTCTGTGGGTTCTCTTCAGCTCTCCAGAAGATAAAAGACCCCTTGTAAAGAGGTCCCCAAGGAAATTCTGCCATTTTCCTTCACAGTTAATGGGGCTGCCCTCAGGCATTGTCATTTGCTATGTCTTCATGGAGATCTACATGGCTTGTCATCCTGCTTGCACAGGCCACTGTGAAGCCCTTCGTAGTGAGGATCTTCCACAGAGGGCACCACTCTCAGGCATTACCCAGGCTTGCAAGAACCACGGGAATTACCCAGGCATGTAAGAACTTGAGGCTTGTTATCAAGTCATTTCCTCATCCCCCTAGGAGGTTTTGGTGTTTTGGCCGTGCCCACTCAGAGTGGCCAGGGTCTCATGCACCTGTGGAAGCTGTAACCACCCATTCCCCGGTGTTCTGCATCTAATTACTGTCCCATGGTAGGTTCCCATGCCTTCCTATTTTACAATTTGTGTACAAAAGTTTCCCCGCCCTCCGCATCTGAGGTTTCATGTGGATTCCCTTCAGAGCCTAAACAACGAAAGCTGGTAACTTAACATCTCAGAAGGTGCAAATTGAAATACGCTCCGCGGGTAGTTAAGCAGTAACATACAGATTAACGGAGAGTGGGAGTGTCTAGTGAACTGCAGAGCACACACTCAGTCTAAATAGGTAGGTGTTACTTGTATTCTGCTAATCTTGTTGGTAATAAATGCCCAGGGTTGCCTAATTCTAATGACTTTTCAAGAGTTGTTGAAAATTTGGATTTTATAAAAGAAAACATGTAAAACACCTTTAATTTAACATATTGGTAAATTGACTAATTTATATTTTAAAAATTACACTGTAGATTTTACATTTAGAAACCAAATTTACATTGTGGGTCACAGTTATAACCTCTGGCTAGAATTTACGAATACAGGCTGGCCCGGCTAACTCTCCTGGTGTGAAGAGGAAGAAATGGCTTTTGATTCAATTCCAAGGAATATAAAGCAAAAAAAGAAAATAAATGGGTGATCACCTGAGGCGGGCGGATCACCCAAGGTCAGGAGTTCGAGACCAGCCTGGTCAACATGGTGAAACCCAGTCTCTATTAAAAATACAAAAAAATTAGCTGGGCGTGGTGATGAGCACCTGTAATCCCAGCTACTTGGGAGGCTGAGGCAGGAGAATTGCTTGAACCCAGGAGGTGGAGGTTGCAGTGAGCCGAGATTGTGCCATTGCACTACAGCCTGGGCAACAGAGCAAGACACTGTCTCAAAAATAAATAAATAAATAAATAAATGCATAAAATAAATAAATAACATGACATCCATTACTTTCTCAATTAATCACTCTCTTCAATAATCATGTTGCAGAAATTAAGTGATAAATTAATAATATTAATACACAAAATATAGCACAGTGTACCCTCACTTAACACCATGGGTATGTTCTTGGAAGCTGTGACTTTAAGTGAAACAATGAACAACAAGTCCTCCAATAATGTTGTCTCCTTCAGTGTTGTTTCATTATAACACTGAGGAGAAAAAAACACTGGTTTCATTATATGTCACTTTGCTTAATGTCACAGTTTCCAAGGATCTATTGAAGGCATTGAGGACTTACTATAGTTGGCACATATTGAGTGATTAAACAATGTATAAGTTTTATCTGATATCCTTGGGTCTACTTCTAGACCAAGCTTTTGGTTGTGCTTTCCTATTTCTGCACTCTCGCTATACTCTATTATTGTGGGTTTATATTTGATAGGACACATCTTAGAAATGGCACAGTATATTGTTGAAGGACATTATTTTTACTCACTCATATACATTCAAATGTTTAGGCAGATGAAATGATCATACAGCTTTTTCATTGGAAGGAGTTTATCTTGCACTTTACAAATGGGGAAACAGAGTCCCAGAAACATTAAATGGCTTGCTTAAAGTTTTCCAGTTAGTTGGTGATCGTGTCTGATTAGAAATGATATGGTAGGACTTCTTGTCCAGGTCTTTCATCTACACTGAGCCTCTGCAACTCCCCCACTCCTATTGGTGCACCTGACATTTTCCACCTTCAAGTCATTCGTCATGATTAAGGTGTTATTTACAAAAGTAGTCTGTATGCACATCACTTTTCAAAGTATTGTATTAGCATGGTACTCTGTATTAGGTTCCCCAAGTTACACTGGGGTGTGGGGAGTGGGGAGAGAAAGAGAAAGGTCTGGGAGTGAGGCGTCTGGGTGATGAGCAGTGCCAGGGTGGGCAGGGGAGGCAGAGAGCATGTAGCTCCCTGGTAAATGTACTACTGAGAGGACTGAAAGACAGACTTTACTATTTTCTTGACTTTTTCTCTGATCTGCTTTGTCACAATAGTAAAATCAGGGAGATAAGGAGAAAAGAATGGGTGTTAGAAGCAATTTGCTGGATGCTTCGACAAAAGCAGCAACGTGAACACAATTAAAGAGAAAAAGTAAGCATAGAATGTATTTCTATTCTAATAGATCAAAGCTAACTCCAACTTGATTTTTTAAAATAAAAAATATGTTGGTAAAGATGTGTAAAAATGGAAACCCTTGTTCATTGCTGGGGAGAACATAAAATGATGCAGTTGCTCTGGGAAACACTATGGTGTTTCCTCAAAAATTAAACATTGAATTATGTATGATCCAGCAATTCCACTCCTGGTTATGCACCTCAAATAATTGAAAGCAGGAACTCAAACATTTGTGCACCCATGTTCATAGCATCTTTCTTTACAATTGCCAAGTGGTAGAAAGAACCCAAATGTCCATCAACAGATGAATGAATAAACAAAATGTGATGAATACATACAATGAGGTATTATTCAGCCTTAGGAAAAAAATGGAATTTGGATATATGCCACAACCTAAGTGAAACTTGAAGACATTATGCCAAGCGAAAAAGCCAGACATAAAATAACAAATATTCTATGACTCCATTTACTTGAGGTATCTAAGGTAGTCAAATTCACAGAGACTGAAAATGAAGGGTGGGTGCCAGGGACTGAAGGGAATGAGGATGAAAGGTCATCATTTAATGGGTATCGAGTTTCAATTTGGGGTTCTGGAGAGGTTGGCGGTTATGGTTGCACAACAATGTGAATGGACTTAATGCCATTAAATTGAACACCTAAAATGGTTAAAATGGCAAATTTTGTGTTTTGTATTAATATATTTTAGCATAATACAAAAAGAATTATTTGTTTTCCCTCCCCCTAAGTAAAATTCTAAATCTTTGAGTATCATAGCCTTCTAGTTTGCATTTAATTTGCCCTTCTTTACTGGAGAATACTAGAAACTCAGGACTACATGTACTAATTTAACCTATTCCTCCTTTACAAGGAGGAATTGGGGCCTAGGTTTTGTAGTCCACTTTCAGTGGACACTTTTGGGGGAATATAATATAAAAAATGTGTGTTACAGTAATAATCTTATTATAATAATGTAGCAGTTCACCAACCTAAGTAAGAAATAAATGTAAATTTATTTTTCTATAACTAAATTTTACTTTTGTGTGCTAATATTCTGGGTTGTATAAAAACTTAATTTCAACTTCCTTGGTCTTCTATTTTTCTCTCTGATTCCATCCTATTTCTGGGAGACTTAACTATGCCAAAGACCTGGAAGGAGGGGCGACATTTGGTCTTAGCTGCCATCTGTCCACGATTATATCCACTGAGGTGTCATTGAACCCACCTGGTCCTTGGCCAATGGTCTATAAAAGTCACTGCTGAGTCATCCTTTACCCCTGCTCTCCAGGCCTCCTCAGGTTCAGGCTGCTGTTGCTGGTCCTTTGCCAGCCCTTGAGCAGGCACACAGTCATCCACTTCCAAGCCACTCCAGGACTCTGGCAACCTGTGAGGCTGGCCATTCCTGGGCACAAGGCTCTGTTTACCTAGACACACCTTTATAGGACTCAGGCTGGATGGTGAGATCAGGCCACCTCCACCTCACAATGTTACATGGGGTTCAAACACCTCTTAGTGTGACGCACAGGAAAAGTGATGTGGAGTCATAGGCATGATGTTTACTTCTCTCTGCCCTCTTTGATTTTGTTAAGCCCTTTATTTCTACCATGAAATATCTGCCTGAGAGACCTAAGAAGTGACACGAGACAGGCAAGAATGTTACCCAGTACTGAAGCACATGAAATCCTTCTCAGACAGGCTGGGGCAAGTAACACCTACACCCTGGGTTAGAAGTAACTTGTTTGTTGAGATAGAGAGGGATAAAAGTGGCAAAATGATAGTTTTGAAATATTGTCCTCACTTATCCCACTCTTTAGGTAGAATATTCCAAGTTTGTTTTCTTAGAAACATCAGAAGAAAATCAGAAAGAATCTGAAAGAAAAATAAAAGAGAATTAATTAAAAAAAAAAAAAAAAGAGAGTAAACTCTTGGTGTTTGAGTGTCAAGGGCTAGACCTGCACTGTCCAATATGGTAGCTACCAGCCTATAGCAAGTAACTATTTAAACTTAAGTTAATTAATGGTAAATAAAATGAAAAAGCCACTTCTTATTTGCACTAGCCACATTTAAAGTGCTTGATAGATAAATGTGGCTAGGCTACTGTATTGTATGGCTCAGAATTACAGATCATTTTTACTATGGCTGAAATTGGGTAGTGCCAAGCTAGACTATAACACGTAATGAGTAAAAGCCAAGCTTTTCAGCCTTTGGGATTTGAAAAGATTTCCTTGGCTGGGAAAAGAAAAATGGATGGAGGGAACATAAGAAAGAAAGAGGATGGTGGGCCATCTGGTAAAGGTGGAGTCCACATCTGGAGGGACCCAGCCTCTGGTGGGGAATGCTGCTCACTGATGCCAGCTAGGAGCTATGGAGGAGCTGAGTATTGTCTGGAAGCCATCTAGTCTCCAGTCAAGTTTTCATCATACAGGGCCCACCTTGAGGAAAAGTGTTAGGTGTTTTTCCCCGTGTCATGAGTCATGGGACGGTTCGTTTGCTCATGTCTGCATTCAGTGCACTGACAGGGTCTATTTGAAGTGTGATGTTGCGGGCGCAGAGGATAATGGTGTAAATTAAGAGGGTGGTAGGCAAGTTGCTCAGTGCTGTTTCTTTAAAAGAGCCCAACAAAGTCATGGTCAACTCTAGAAGATTCAGCATGTCACTGTCCAGAATTATTTTCCAGAGGTTCCCAGAGGGTCCCAGTTAGTTGACTAGCCATTATTGCATCTGAGGATTGTGGGGATAGAAGGTAAAGATGCAGGTGGTTGGTGGATATAATGCTGGGAGGGTGTCTGCGCATCTTAAGCTCTGCCCTAGTCAATTCTCTCGAGTTGTGATTTTCCTGGATTTTAAAGTGGGGCTCAAAATGGATCTCAGATTGTCCCTACAAGACTCCTGATTTCCTTGACCCACATTTATCTGGCCTCCTCTTTCCCTTTTCCAAGAGACCCACTACCTAGTTTTAATAAATGTTAGATTATAATCTTCACAAAGCCAGAACTGCTCCCTGTCCCCCTTGTCCCATTGCCATAAGCTCAGTGCCATTCACCAGGTCCAGTGGATGCAAGGGCAGAAAGGATGCAGGTAGGCAAGAGCGAATTATCAACCTGGGCCAGCTGGTCAAGGACAATACAAACAAGCAAGCGAAAATCCAAGAACTGATGTTATTGTCTGTGAACTATTTACAGCTGAATGGAAAGGTTGCATATAACAGTTTTTGAATGTTTTCAGATAGGAATTATTGTGGCCTTGTCTTCTCATTCATCTTTGTCAGAACTGACCCAAAATTGTTTTGTGAAGTGAATTTCATCTTTGGCAATGGTCTTTCTTTGCACTATTTTCAAGTTGTGTTTTTATATTTAGGAACTTGTCCTCATTAAGCTCATCAACCTCGACCCAAAGATATCACTGTATTGACTGTTAAAGAGCACAAGTCTGGACGTTAAGCAGAAACACGTAATGTCCGTGCTCAAACTGGACGCAGCTGTGGAGCCACCTAGTCCTCGTTAATATATAAATGAGAAAAAAAATCCGTCCCAATGTTGTAACTAGCCTATTTCTTGTTCCAAGCAATAGAAAAACCACTCTGGCTCAAAATTAAAAGTGGAATTTATTTAAGTAATAAATAAATTAAAATTAAAAGTGGAATTTATTTCTTCCCCAAGGAGACCTCCAGCCTCTTACGCGGGTAACCGTGCACTAGAGAAAGGGAAATGATCAGACGTTTTAGGGACTACTGGCCACTGGCTCTGAGCTGATGTTGCTGGGTAAATAACACCTACACCCTGGGTTAGAAGTGACTTGTTTGTTGAGATAGAGAGGGATAAACGTGGCAAAATGATAGTTTTAAAACATTGACTCTAGGGGACCCAAAACGTCACTGTGGTCCTCCAGGTAAAGTAGGGGATTATGGAGGTCAGGTGATTAATGGAGTTTTAGCTTAGGTCCGACTTACAGTGGATCCAGTGAGTCCCCGGACTCATCCTGTAGTCATTTCCCCAGGGCCAGAATGTATAATTGCCAGAGACATACTCAACAGCTGGCAGAACCCCTACAATGGCTCCCTGACTGGTAGAGTGAGGGTTATTATGGTGGGAAAGGCCACATGGAAGCCATTAGAGCTGCTGCCTTACCTAGGAAAATAGTAAGTCAAAAACAATATTGCATCCCTAGAGGGATTGCGGAGATTAGTGCCACCATCAAGGACTTGAAATACACAGGGATGGTGATTCCCACCATATCCCTGTTCAACTCTCCCATTTGGCCTGTGCAGAAGACAGATGGATCTTGGAGAATGACAGTAGATTATCATAAGCTTAACCAAGTGGTGATTCTAACTGCAGCTGCTGTACCAGATGTGGTTTCATTGCTTGAGCAAACTAACACATCTCCTGGTACCTGGTATGCAGCCATTGATTTGACAAATGCCTTTTTCTCCATTCCTGTCCATAAGGCCCACCAGAAGCAATTTGCCTTCAGCTGGTAAGGCCAGCAATTTACCTTTACTGTCCTTCCTCAGGGGTATATTGACTCTCCAGCTTTGTGTCTCAATCTTATTCAGAGAGACCTCAATCGCTTTTCACTTCCGCAAGATATCACACTGGTCCATTACATGGATGACATTATGCTGATTGGATCCAGTGAGCAAGAAGTAGCAAACACACTGGACTTACTGGGGAGACATTTGCGTGCCAGAGGATGGGAAATAAATACGACTAAAACTCAGGGAACTTCTACCTCAGTAAAATTTCTAGGGGTCCAGTGGTGGGGGGCTTGTCGAGATATTCCTTCTAAGGTGAAGGATAAGTTGCTGCATTTGGCCTCTCCTATGGCCAAGAAAGAGGCACAATGCCTAGTGGGCCTATTTGGATTTTGGAGGTAACATGTTCCTCATTTGGGTGCGTTACTCTGACCCATTTATCAAATGACCCGAAAGGCTGCCAGTTTTGAGTGGGGTCTAGAACAGGAGAAGGCTCTGCAACTGGTCCAGGATGCCGTGCAAGCTGCTCTGCTACTTGGGCCATATGACCCAGCAGATCCAGTGGTGCTGGAGGTGTCAGTGGCAGATAGGGATGCTGTTTGGAGCCTTTGGCAGGCCTCCATAGGTGAATCACAGCGGAGGCCTCTAGGATTTTGAAGCAAGGCCCTGTCATCTTCTGCAGATAACTACTCTCCTTTTGAGAGACAGCTCTTGGCCTGTTACTGGACTTTGGCGGAAACTGAATGTTTGACTATGGGTCATCAAGTCACCGTGTGACCTGAACTGCCTATCATGAACTGGGTACTTTCTGACCTATCTAGCCATAAAGTGGGTCATGCACAGCAGCATTCCATCATCAAATGGAAGTGATACATACATGACCAGGCTGGAGCAGGGCCTGAGGGTACAAGTCAGTTACATGAGGAACTGGCTCAAATGCCCGTGGTCTCCACGCCCCCCACCCTGCCTTCTGTCCCCCAGCCTGCACTGATGGCCTCATGGGGAGTTTCCTATGATCAGTTGACAGAGGAAGAGAAGACTAGGGTGTGGTTCACAAATGGTTCCGCACGATATGCAGGCACCACCCGAAAGTGGACAGCTGCAGCACTACAGCCCCTTTATAAGACATCCTTGAAGGACAGCAGTGAAGGGAAATCTTCCCAGCGGGCAGAACTTTGAGCAGTGCACCTGGTTGTGCACTTCTCATGGAAGGAGAAATTGCCAGATGCGTGATTTTATGCTGATTCATGGGCTGTAGTCAATGATTTGTCTGGATGGTCAGGGACTTGGAAGAAGCATGATTGGAAAATCAGTGACAAAAAAATTTGGCGAAGAGGTATGTAGATGGACCTCTCTGAGTGGTCAAAAACTGTGAAGATATTTGTATCCCATGTGAGTGCTCACCAACAGGTGACCTCAGCAGAGGAGGATTTTAATAATCAAGTGGATAAGATTGATACAGAGGGCTCCACCCCTGGGCCTGTGCCCACGGACCTAGGTGAGGACCGGCACTCCTGCCTTTGCACCTAAATGTTGCATTTCCCAAGGCCACCCTGGCCCACCACGCCCCCATCCTGTGTCTACAAAAACCCTCGAGACCCTAGCAGGCAGTCACACAAGTGGCTGCATGTTGAGAGGAGCACATCAGCAGAGGAACACATGGGCAGCTGGGTATCAAGAGGAAAATACTGGTGTAGGAGATGCTGGCATGCCAGCAGGCTATCAACTGGTGGAATGAGGTGGAGTTTGGCCGGGGGAGCTGGAGGAAAGCCCAGGCCACCAAGCAGCCCGACCCCAAGGGAAAACCATCTCCCTTCTGGCTCCCCCAACTGCTGAGAGCTACTTCCACTCAATAAAACCTTGCATTCATTCTCCAAGCCCATGTGTGATCCGATTCTTCTGGTACACCAAGGCAAGAACCCTGGGATACAGAAAGCCCTCTGTCCTTGCAATAAGGTCCTTGCAATGAGCTAACACAAGCCACCCATGGACAACTAAATTAAAAGAGCATCCTGTAACACACGCCCACTGGGGCTTCGGAGGCGGTAAACATTCACTCCTAGACACTGCTGTGGGGTCGGAGCCCCGCAGCCTGCCTGTCTGTATGCTCCCTAAGAGATTTGAGCAGTGGGGCACTGGAGAAGTGAGCCACACCCCCAACACATGCCCTTCGAGGGAGACAAGGAAAATTTTCCCATTTCAACTGGGGACCTCGCCTGGGATCCTAGAAGGTGAGTATGAACGAATGTAAAACTGTGGGGTCTACTTCTCTCTTCCAAAACCCTGCCATCTCTATTTCTTGTGGGTAAGAAGCTCTGTTTTCCTTCACAGAATTTTTTTTTTTCCAGATGCAGTTTCACTCTTGTTGCCCAGGCTGTAGTGCAATAGCACAATCTCGGCTCACCTCAACCTCTGCCTCCGGGGTTCAAGTGATTCTTCCGTCGCAGCCTCCCGAGTAGCTGGGATTACAGGCATGCACCACCACGCCCAGCTAATTTTGTATTTTTGTAGAGACGGAGTTTCTCCATGTTGGTCAGGCTGGTCTCGAACTCCTGATCTCAGGTGATCCGCCGGCCTCCGCCTCTGCCCTAACTGGGATGGTCAAAACCCCCAGAGTTTGTCTCTTTTCTCATGGTTTGAAATGGCTCTTATCTCTTCCTTTATAATGTTAAGAGTTTTGCTACAGGCTGTGGCAAAGTTACTAATTAAAATGAGCATCTGGCCCAGGCTCCAAAGGTGCATATCAGACCAACTGTTCCTAGAGTTGCCATGTATGCCTCCACCTCCACAGCCGCAAGCATGCACGGCTCAGGGCACCTCTGCTTATCCTTTCCCCTCCCAGCTCGGGTGCCTGGGCATGCCCACAGCAGACAAAGGCTGAGCCCAGCAGCCATAGAGGGATGGGAGACCGGGAGAAAGCCGCAGTGGTAGCCATGACCCCACAGGGCTAATGGACAAATGAATATTTCTCGCCTGCTGTGCCAATGGAACCTTTCCTCCCCTGGGTATTGATGTGGTATGTACCCATGAAGCAGGGAAAACCTGGAGAATAGGAATTAATCAGGGAGATGGTTTTCCCTTGGGGTCGGGCTGCCTGGTGGCCTGGGCTCTCCTCCAACTCCCCCAGCCAAACTCCACCTCATTCCAAAGAATTCAACCCCGTCTGAACCAGGGGAAAGATATAAGGATTAGGAAGGCCCAGTTACACTAAGCAAGGGTTTCTTCCCCAGGATCTTCCCGTTTTGCCACTTAAACTGTTATTGTCTTTTTCCTTTTCTAAGTGAGAGGGCTCCCCACTTCCAACTCTGTTTCTGATAGGGAAATTAACAGAGTAGTGACCCCTGCTGGCTGATAACTGCAAATTGGGCAGGGCACATTTGAGACACTCTAAACACATAAAAACAGCCTCTAAAATATCTTTTCAGTCCCAAACTCAATTCCAAGCTTCAGGCTCAGGCCCTAGAAAGGAAAACCAGGTCTGAAAGATCAAAAGACAGGCAACAGGCACAATGTAAATGGGCAGGACAAATTCCTGCCAACTGAACCCCACCCCACGGAAGGAGGCCATGCTTCGTGGCATAAACAGGCCCAGGGCACTCAAAGTTTGCTGATACCAGGGAGAAATGAAGGCATAGGTGAGGGTGGTTAATTCCTATTCTCCAGGTTTTCCCTGCTTCATGGATGCATACCACATCGATACCCATGGCTGGCACCTGCCAAGGTCACTGGGGCTGAGGGATAAGGGGTGGGGAGTGAAGGGAGGATGCTTGCTTTCTCTCTCCATCTCACCTGGAGTTTTCGCTGAGAGAAGGAAGGGAATGAGGGATGTCTCTATCCTCTGTCTTTCAGAATGGGTGACCAGTTCTCTTCACCACCCCCAGCTCATACTCCTCTGGAGTGTATCCTGAACCACTGGGATTGCTTTGACCCTCAGAATCTGGAGGAAAAGCACCTCATAGCCCTCTGCACAAAGGTTTGGCCAAATTATGATTTACAGGAAGGACTGGCTTGGCCTCAGGAAGGAACCATTGATTTGGATACAATTTGGCAATTGGAGCTTTTCTGTATATGTGAGGACAGATGGTCTGAGGCCCCATATGTGCAGGCTTTCTACACCTTGCAAGGCAATCCAGATCTTTGCCGACAATGTAGGATCGATCCAGCCCTCCTGTTTGCCATCTCAGGGAAGGCTGCAAGGGGCAAGCCCACAGAATTAAAGACATGAGTCCCAGAGGCACCCCCAGCAGAGGAGCCAGCTTCCCCCAGACCTGCTCCTCTGGGTCCACCCCCCAACCTTCCTATTTAGCTTCAGCCTGTCACTTACCTGCTCCTAGAACTCCTCCCTCTAAACAAGCTCCAGTCTCACTCTTGCCCCTCCAACAGATGCCCAGTGAATTTGGGTCCAGTAAGTTCCAGATTCCTTTTTCCCTACAGGACTTAAAGCAAATTAAGGAGAATCTTGGAAAGTTTTCAGACAACCCTGATAGATATATAGAGGCTTTCCAGAATTTCAATCAAATATTCGAACTCTCCTGGAGAGACATTATGTTACTTTTGAATCAGACTCTGATGGACACTGAGAAGGAGGCTGCTCTGCAAGCAGCAGAGAGATTTGGGGGATGAGCTTTGCCTCACATATAGCATCAGAGAAGGGGGCAAATATTATCCAACTGGAAGAGAAGCAGTACCAGTGAATGACCCGAAATGGGATCCCAACGATGAGATGGAAGACTGGAAAAAGAGACACTTTCAGGTGTACATAATGGAGGACTTACGTACAACTAGGACCAAGCCTCTCGATTATACTAAGTTGCTCAGGATTGACCAGGGATTTGATGAAAATCCCACTGCATTCCTGGAAAGGCTAACAGAGGCCTTGGTAAAGCACACCTTTCTATTTCCTGATTCAGCTGAGGGACAGCTAATCCTAAAGGATAAATTTATTACTCAGGCAGCTCCTGATATCAGGAGGAAGTTGCAGAAATAGGCCCTGGGACCAGATAGTACTTTAGAGGACCTCCTGAAAGTAGCCACCTCAGTCTTCTACAATAGAGAAAAGAAACACAGGAAAGGGACAGAAGCTTTAATGGCTGCCAGGCAAGCCCACAAACCCTAGAATTCCCAGGGTGCACCTGTTAACTGCTAAAGACACGGCAAGAACAGTTATCTCTCTTCTAAAAGTTTAACCGCTCTAAAGTTTAATTTCTTTCACCAGGGTGAAACAGCTTGGGGTACAGTGTTGTTGTTAGTGTATTTTACTTCTTGTTTCTGTAATCTTTGGCATGAAATTCTTTCCTTGTATAATACACATGTTTAACCCGTGCACACTTACCCTTATAAAACTTGTTATTTTCCTCTCACTTAGAAGCCATCAAACTCCAAACAGTCAGGCAACCAGAGCCTCAGATGATGGTTCCCCTTTGCTAAGAACCCTTAGATAGAACTCTGGGAGGAATCTGACTCCTGTTTTCTGCAAAACAATGCCCCCTGTAAGCAGGAAGCACTAAGCTCGGTTATTGTCCACATTCTAAAGGGAGTTAGATGTACCTCTTCAGAGGGCGGATGTGATATGGAAGGGGAGGAGAAGGGCAGGTCCCCAGCGAGGGTTCCACCCCCAGGCCTGTGCCCACATACCTAGATGGGGACAGGTACTCATGCCTTTGTGCCCAAATGTTGCATTTTCCAAGACCACCTTGGCCCACCACGCCCCCATCTTGTGCCTATAAAAACCCCTGAGACCCTAGCAGGCAGGTGCACAGGTGGCTGGATGTCAAGAGGAGCACATCAGAGGAGGAGCACATGGCAGCTGGAGGTCAAGAGAAATGCCTTGGTGTAAGAGATGCTGGCATGCCAGCAGGCCATCGACCAGTGGAACGAGGCAGAATTTGGCTGGGGTAGTCAGAAGAGAGCGTGTGCCACTGAGCAGCCCTGCTCCAGGCCCACTAGGGTTTCAGGAGCTGTAAACATTCACCCCTAGTCACTGCCTTGGGGTGGGAGCCCCACAGCCTGCCAGTCTGTATGCTGCCTGAGAGTTTTGAGTAGCGGAGCACTGAAGAAGTGAGCCACACCCCCACTGCACAAACTGTGAGGGGGACATGGGAACTTTTATTGTTCCAGGATGACCCATTCTGTGGACAACACTCAGCTTCTTTCCCCAGCTACCCCTGTCATCATCCAATGGGCCCATGAACAAAGTGGCAATGGTGGCAGGGATGGAGTTACACATGGGCTTAGCAACATGGACTTCTGCTCACTAAGGCTGACCTGGCTACAGCCACTGCTGAGTGCCCAATTTGCCAGCGGTGGAGACGAACACTGAGCCCTCGATATGGCACCATTCCTTGGGGTGATCAGCAAGCTACCTAGTGGCAGGTTGATTATATTGGATCTCTTCCATCATGGAAAGAGCAGAGGTTTGTCCTCACTGGAATAGACACTTAGTCCGGATATGGGTTTACCTATCCTGCACACAATGCTTCTGCCAAGACTACCATCCATGGACTCACAGAATGTCTTATCCACCATCATGATATTCCACACAGCATTGCCTCTGACCAAGGCACTTACTTTATGGCTAAAGAAGTGCAGCAGTGGGCTCATGCTGGTGGAATTCACTGGCCTCACCATGTTCCCCATCATCCTGAAGCAGCTGGATTTTAAGAACGATGGAATGGCCTTTTGAAGTCACAATTACAATGCCAACTAGGTGACAATACTTTGCAGGACTAGGGCAAAGTTCTCCAGAAGGCTGTGTATGCCCTGAATCGGCATCCAATATATGTTTCTCCTATAGCCAGGATTCATGGGTACAGGAATCAAGCGGCGAAAGTGGAAGTGGCACCACTCATCATCACTCCTAGTGATCCACTACCAAAATTTTGCTTCCTGTTCCTGTGATATTACGTTCTGCTGGCCTAAGGGTCTTAATTCCAGAGGGAGGAATGCCACCACCAGGAGACACAACAATGATTCCATTAAACTGGAAGTTTAAAGATTATCACCCGGACACTTTGGGCTCCTACCTTTCAGTCAACAGGCTAAGAAGAGAGTTACAGTGTTGGCTGGGGTGATTGACCCACACTATCAAGATGAAATTAGTCTACTACTCCACAATGGAGGTAAGGAAGAGTCTGCATGGAATACAGGAGATCCATTAGGGTGTCTCTTAGTATTACCATGCCCTGTGATTAAAGTCAATGGGAGACTACAACAGCCCAATCCAGGCAGAACTGCAAATGGCCAAGACCCTTGAGGAATGAAGGTTTGTGTCACTCCGCCAGGAAAAAAACCCACGACCTGCTGATGTGCTTGCTGAAGGCAAAGGGAATACATAATGGGTAGTAGAAGAAGGTAGTCCTCAATACCAGTACGACCACGTGACCAGTTGCAGAAACGAGGACTGTAATTTCCATGAGTATTTCTTCCTTCTTTTGTTAAAAACATGTTTGTGCATGTATACACTTATACTAAGAAAATGTCTTCATTTTATTTCCTTTTTCCTTTATCATGTGACATAAGACTTATTGACTTCTTATCAGCATTTAAATATTGTTAACTTTATGTAATAGCATTTGGGTTGGGGATTGGAGCATTTCCGGTTGTACAAAAGATAGTTATATTATGTTAGGTGTAATTATGACCTCATTATTGTCTTAATAGTATGTATGATCTCAGGAGATGTGTGTAAGTTCAAGTTGACAAGGGGTGGACTTGTGATGGTTAATACTGAGTGTCAACTTGATTGGACTGAAGGATGCAGTGTACTGCTGCTGGATGTGTCTGTGAGAGTGTTGCCAAGAGATTAAGACTTGAGTCAGTGGGCTGGGAAAGGCAGACCCACCCTTAATCTGGGTGGCACCATCTGATCAGCTGCCAGCATGGCCAGAATATAAAGCAGACAGAAAAACATGAAAAGACTAGGCTGGCTTAGCCTCCCAGCCTACATCTTTCTCTCATGCTGAATACTTCCTGCCCTTGAACATCAGAGTCCAAGTTCTTCAGCTTTGGGACTCGAACTGGTTTCCTTGCTCCTCAGCCTGCAGACGGCCTGTTTTGGGACCTTGTGATCATGTGAGTTAATAGTCCTTAATAAACTCCCCTTTATCTGTCTATCTATCCTATTAGTTTTGTCCCTCTAGAGAACTCTGACTAATACAAGCCCCACAAAGGAAAGGCAGCACTGAGATCTGGGGAGAGATTCCTAACAACACTGTGAGCGTTTGGATCGGCAATGCCCGAAATCATAGATTAAGAACATAATTTTTAATTTGTTTAACTTACACATTTTTAGTTACACGAGTCAATAAATTCCCTTTTCTGCTTAAGCCAGTTTGAGTTGGGCTTTCTCTCATTTGCAACTGAAAGAGTACTGACCACTATAACATAGGAAATTTTACCTCTTTTTTTTGAGAATCTTCAAGATAAAATTTTTTGGAATCCTAGATCCAGGAATGACTTTTTTCCCTTTTGAGTAAATAGCTTGTTTTATGGATACTGTATATCATATAAACAATTCTGCTTTGGGCAGAAAATGGAGAATCAAATTTTGGATTCACTTCTAATCAGTGAAACACTTTACCTCGTCGTCATTGTTGTTGTTTTTAAAATACCCAAACATTACTCATGGCTCTATCTTGTTTTTCCTGCTTTTATTATTCTTTTGCCCTGGTTCCATCACCTTTTAAATTTTATCTTGCTTTATTTTATCTCTGTAAGCTTGTCTAATTAATTTTTTTTAGCAAAGGCAGTATATAAATAAATAAATCGGCTAAACGATAAGAACATTCTGTATGATTCTGTTTACGTTTCTATTGTCAACCAAGAACATCTGTTTCTTTTGAGAAGATATGTCTTTAGTGTATTACAAACATCACTGCCTGCCTATAGAAGATAATGTGTATAATCTTGCATTTCTTAATAGGCTTGTGGCTTTACTTAATATCTTTGCCCAAAAATATTATTGTTTTGAGGAGAGAGCACAGGGTCTTATTTAGGTGGTTATATAATTTCCCCTCACAGTAAAAATGTAAACAGGGCATGAATGCATAGATTTACTATAAGTGAGCCACCATGTAGGGATGTCAGCCTAAATTACTGGGTTCCGCATTTATCCTGTAACATCTTGACATTTTTTTTTTTTATTAATTAATTAATTTATTTTTTTTCCATAATAATTTTTTTTTTATTATACTTTAGGGTTTTAGGGTACATGTGCACAATGTGCAGGTTTGTTACATATGTATCCATGTGCCATGTTGATTTCCTGCACCCATTAACTCATCATTTAGCATTAGGTGTATCTCCTAATGCTGTCCCTCCCCCCTCCCCCAACCCCACAACAGTCCCCGGAGTGTGATGTTCCCCTTCCTGTGTCCATGAGTTCTCATTGTTCAATTCCCACCTATGAGTGAGAACATGCGGTGTTTGGTTTTTTGTCCTTGTGATAGTTTACTGAGAATGATGTTTTCCAGTTTCATCCATGTCCCTACAAAGGACACGAACTCATCATTTTTTATGGCTGCATAGCATTCCATGGTGTATATGTGCCACATTTTCTTAATCCAGTCTATCGTTGTTGGACATTTGGGTTGGTTCCAACTCTTTGCTATTGTGAATAGTGCTGCAATAAACATACGTGTGCATGTGTCTTTATAGCAGCATGATTTATAGTCCTTTGGGTATATACCCAGTAATGGGATGGCTGGGTCAAATGGTATTTCTAGTTCGAGATCCCTGAGGAATCGCCACACTGACTTCCACAATGGTTGAACTAGTTTACAGTCCCACCAACAGTGTAAAAGTGTTCCTATTTCTCCACATCCTCTCCAGCACCTGTTGTTTCCTGATTTTTTAATGATGGCCATTCTAACTGGTGTGAGATGGTATCTCACTGTGGTTTTGATTTGCATTTCTCTGATGGCCAGTGATGATGAGCATTTCTTCATGTGTTTTTTGGCTGCATAAATGTCTTCTTTTGAGAAGTGTCTGTTCATGTCCTCTGCCCACTTTTTGATGGGGTTGTTTGTTTTTTTCTTGTAAATTTGTTTGAGTTCATTGTAGATTCTGGATATTAGCCCTTTGTCAGATGAGTAGGTTGCAAAAATTTTCTCCCATTCTGTAGGTTGCCTGTTCACTCTGATGATAGTTTCTTTTGCTGTGCAGAAGCTCTTTAGTTTAATGAGATCCCATTTGTCGATTTTGGCTTTTGTTGCCATTGCTTTTGGTGTTTTAGACATGAAGTCCTTGCCCACGCGTATGTCCTGAATGGTATTGCCTAGGTTTTCTTGTAGGATTTTAATGGTTTTAGGTCTAACATATAAGTCTTTAATCCATCTTGAATTAATTTTTGTATAAGGTGTAAGGAAGGGATCCAGTTGCAGCTTTCTACATATGGCTAGCCAGTTTTCCCAGCACCATTTATTAAATAGGGAATCCTTTCCCCATTTCTTGTTTTTGTCAGGTTTGTCAAAGATCAGATAGTTGTAGCTATGCGGCATCATTTCTGAGGGCTCTGTTCTGTTCCATTGATCTATGTCTCTGTTGTGGTACCAGTACCATGCTGTTTTGGTTACTGTAGCCTTGTAGTATAGTTTGAAGTCAGGTAGCGTGATGCCTCCAGCTTTGTTCTTTTGGCTTAGGATTGACTTGGCGATGCGGGCTCTTTTTTGGTTCCATATGAACTTTAAAGTAGTTTTTTCCAATTCTGTGAAGAAAGTCATTGGTAGCTTGATGGGGATGGCATTGAATCTATAAATTACCTTGGGCAGTATGGCCATTTTCACGATATTGATTCTTCCAACCCATGAGCATGGAATGTTCTTCCATTTGTTTGTATCCTCTTTTATTTCATTGAGCAGTGGTTTGTAGTTCTCCTTGAAGAGGTCCTTCACATCCCTTGTAAGTTGGATTCCTAGGTATTTTATTCTCTTTGAAGCAATTGTGAATGGGAGTTCACTCATGATTTGGCTCTCTGTTTGTCTGTTATTGGTGTACAAGAATGCTTGTGATTTTTGTACATTAATTTTGTATCCTGAGACTTTGCTGAAGTTGCTAATCAGCTTAAGGAGATTTTGGGCTGAGACAATGGGGTTTTCTAGATATACAATCATGTCATCTGCAAACAGGGACAATTTGACTTCCTGTTTTCCTAGTTGAATACCCTTTATTTCCTTCTCCTGTCTGATTGCTCTGGCCAGAAATTCCAGCACTACGTTGAATAGGAGCGGTGAGAGAGGGCATCCCTGTCTTGTGCCAGTTTTCAGAGGGAATGCTTCCAGTTTTTGCCCATTCAGTATGATATTGGCTGTGGGTTTGTCATAGATAGCTCTTATTATTTTGAGATACGTCCCATCAATACCTAATTTATTGAGAGTTTTTAGCATGAAGGGTTGTTGAATTTTGTCAAAGGCCTTTTCTGCATCTATTGAGATAATCATGTGGTTTTTGTCTTTGGTTCTGTTTATATGCTGGATTACATTTATTGATTTGCGTGTGTTGAACCAGCCTTGCATCCCAGGGATGAAGCCCACTTGATCATGGTGGATAAGCTTTTTGATGTGCTGCTGGATTCGGTTTGCCAGTATTTTATTGAGGATTTTTGCATCAATGTTCATCAAGGATATTGGTCTGAAATTCTCTTTTTTGGTTATGTCTCTGCCAGGTTTTGGTATCAGGACGATGCTGGCTTCATAAAATGTGTTAGGGAGGATTCCCTCTTTTTCTATCGATTGGAATAGTTTCAGAAGGAATGGTACCAGTTCCTCCTTGTACCTCTGGTAGAATTCAGCTGTGAATCCATCAGGTCCTGGACTCTTTTTGGTTGGTAAGCTATTGATTATTGCCACAATTTCAGAAGCTGTTATTGGTCTATTCAGAGATTCAACTTCTTCCTGGTTTAGTCGTGGGAGGGTGTATTTGTCGAGGAATTTATCCATTTCTTCTAGATTTTCTAGCTTATTTGCATAGAGGTGTTTGTAGTATTCTCTGATGGTAGATTGTATTTCTGTGGGATCGGTGGTGATATCCCCTTTTTCGTTTTTTATTGCATCTATTTGATTCTTCTCTCTTTTCTTCTTTATTAGTCTTGCTAGCGGTCCATCAATTTTGTTGATCTTTTCAAAAAACCAGCTCCTGGATTCATTAATTTTTTGAAGGGTTTTTTGTGTCTCTATTTCCTTCAGTTCTGCTCTGATTTTAGTTATTTCTAGCCTTCTGCTAGCTTTTGAATGTGTTTGCTCTTGCTTTTCTAGTTCTTTTAATTGTGATGTTAGGGTGTCAATTTTGGATCTTTCCTGCTTTCTCTTGTGGGCATTTAGTGCTATAAATTTCCCTCTACACACTGCTTTGAATGTGTCCCAGAGATTCTGGTATGTTGTGTCTTTGTTCTCGTTGGTTTCAAAGAACATCTTTATTTCTGCCTTCATTTCATTATGTACCCAATAGTCATTCAGGAGCAGGTTGTTCAGTTTCCATGTAGTTGAGCGGTTTTGAGTGAGTTTCTTAATCCTGAGTTCTAGTTTGATTGCACTGTGGTCTGAGAGACAGTTTGTTATAATTTCTGTTCTTTTACATTTGCTGAGGAGAGCTTTACTTCCAACTATGTGGTCAATTTTGGAATAGGTGTGGTGTGGTGCTGAAAAAAATGTATATTCTGTTGACTTGGGGTGGAGAGTTCTGTGGATGTCTATTAGGTCCACTTTATGTAGAGCTGAGTTCAATTCCTGGATATCCTTGTTAACTTTCTGTCTCGTTGATCTGTCTAATGCTGACAGTGGGGTGTTAAAATCTCCCATTATTATTGTGTGGGAGTTTAAGTCCCTTTGTAGGTCACTGAGGACTTGCTTTATGAATCTGGGTGCTCCTGTGTTGGGTGCATATATATTTAGGATAGTTAGCTCTTCTTGTTGAATTGATCCCTTTACCATTATGTAATGGCCTTCTTTGTCTCTTTTGATCTTTGTTGGTTTAAAGTCTATTTTATCAGAGACTAGGATTGCAACCCCTGCCTTTTTTTGTTTTCCAGTTGCTTGATAGATCTTCCTCCATCCCTTTATTTTGAGTCTATGTGTGTCTCTGCACGTGAGATGGGTTTCCTGAATACAGCACACTGATGGGTCCTGACTCCTTATCCAGTTTGCCAGTCTGTGTCTTTTGATTGGAGCATTTAGCCCATTTACATTTAACGTTAATATTGTTATGTGTGAATCTGATCCTGTCATTATGATGTTAGTTGGTTATTTTGCTCGTTAGTTGATGCAGTTTCTTCCTAGCCTCGATGGTCTTTACAATTTGGCATGTTTTTGCAGTGGCTGGTACCGGTTGTTCCTTTCCATGTTTAGTGCTTCCTTCAGGAGCTCTTTTAGGGCAGGCCTGGTGGTGACAAAATCACTCAGCGTTTGCTTGTCTGTAAAGTATTTTATTTCTCCTTCACTTATGAAGCTTAGTTTGGCGGGATAGCAAATTCTGGGTTGAAAATTCTTTTCTTTAAGAATGTTGAATATCGGTCCCCACTCTCTTCTGGCTTGTAGAGTTTCTGCTGAGAGATCAGCTGTTAGTCTGATGGGCTTCCCTTTGTGGGTAACCCGACCTTTCTCTCTGGCTGCCCTTAACATTTTTTCCTTCATTTCAACTTTGGTGAATCTGACAATTATGTGTCTTGGAGTTGCCCTTCTCGAGGAGTATCTTTGTGGCGTTCTCTGTATTTCCTGAATCTGAATGCTGGCCTGCCTTGCTAGATTGGGGAAGTTCTCCTGGATAATATCTTGCAGAGTGTTTTCCAACTTGGTTCCATTCTCCCCATCATTTTCAGGTACACCAATCAGACGTAGGTTTGGTCTTTTCACATAGTCCCAAATTTCTTGGAGGCTTTGTTCATTTCTTTTTATTCTTTTTTCTCTAAACTTCCCTTCTCTCTTCATTTCATTCATTTCATCTTCCATCAGTGATACCCTTTCTTCCAGTTGATCGCATCTGCTACTGAGGCTTCTGCAATCTTCGCGTAGTTCTCGAAACTTGGCTTTCAGCTCCATCAGCTCCTTTAAGCCCTTCTCTCCATTGGTTATTCTAGTTATCCATTCTTCTAATATTTTTTCAAAGTTTTTAACTTCTTTGCTATTGTTTTGAATTTCCTCTCGTAGCTCAGAGTAGTTTGATCGTCTGAAGCCTTCTTCTCTCAACTCATCAAAGTCATCCTCCATCCAGCTTTGTTCCGTTGCTGGTGAGGAACTGCGTTCCTTTGGAGGAGGAGAGGTGCTCTGTTTTTTAGAGTTTCCAGTTTTTCTGCTCTGTTTTTTCCCCATCTTTGTGGTTTTATCTACTTTTTGTCTTTGATGATGGTGATGTACAGATGAGTTTTTGGTGTGGATGTCCTTTCTGTTTGTTAGTTTTCCTTCTACCAGACAGGACCCTCAGCTGCAGGTCTGTTGGAGTTTACTAGAGGTCCACTCCAGACCCTGTTTGGCTGGGTGTCAGCAGCGGTGGCTGCAGAACAGCGGATTTTCGTGAGACCACAAATTCAGCTGTCTGATAGTTCGTCTGAAAGTTTTGTCTCAGAGGAGTACCCGGTTGAATGAGGTGTCAGTCTGTCCCTACTGGGGGGGTGGCTCCCAGTTAGGCTGCTCAGGGGTGAGGGACCCACTTTAGGAGGCAGTCTGTGTGTTCTCAGATCTCCAGCTGCGTGCTGGGAGAACCACTACTCTCTTCAAAGCTGTCAGCCAGACAGGGACCTTTAAGTCTGTGGAGGTTCTTGCTGAGTTTTTGTTTGTCTGTGCCCTGCCCCCAGAGGTGGAGCCTACAGAGGCAGGCAGGCCTCCTTGAGCTGTGGTGGGCTCCACCCAGTTCGAGCTTCCTGGCTGCTTTGTTTATCTAAGCAAGCCTGGGCAATGGCGGGCGCCCCTCCCCCAGCCTCGCTGCTGCCTTGCAGCTTGATCTCAGACTGCTGTGCTAGCAATCAGCGAGACTCCGTGGGCACAGGACCCTCCGAGCCAGGTGCGGGACACAATCTCCTAGTGTGCCGTTTTCCAGGCCCGTTGGAAAAGCGCAGTATTGGGGTGGGACTGACCCGATATTCCAGGTGCCATCTGTTTCCCCTTTCTTTGACTAGGAAAGGGAACTCCCTGACCCCTTGTGCTTCCCGAGTGAGGCAATGCCTCGCCCTGCTTCGGCTCGCGCACAGTGTGCTTCACTGACTGTCCTGCACCCACTGTTCGGCACTCCCTAGTGAGATGAAACCGGTACCTCAAGCAGAAATGCAGAAATCACCCGTCTTCTGTGTCGCTGGGGCTGGGAGCTGGAGACCGGAGCTGTTCCTATTCGGCCATCCCATCTTGACATTTTGTATACGTGGTTCCATAACTGTGAGATTCTGTGGTTAGATGATGTCTTCTCCTTTCCCACGGTTTCTTCATACAAATTCTCTTGCACGACTATAGCCCGGTTCTTTATCCTTTTGTTCCTTGGTTTCTATAAAGGTTCATCTCTTTCTTCTTAAAGAGATATTTCTTAAACACTTGGACAGGCATGCTATGGCCAGTTCATGTGCCTACTATGGTTCAGTAATTGCTTATGATTTCAGCAATTACCTACCACAAGGCCCCTAGATTCTGTCTCCAACTTCCACTGTTCCCAGTACCAATTCTCATTCTCAGCCACACTTATCTCCTCTTTTTGTTCAGAGCAGAATTGCGCTCATGCTTTCCTCCCACCATAAGTGTCATCTTCAAAAAGTCCTTCCTCTTTCTCTATTCATCCACACTCTACTGTGTTTCAAGATTGAACTCCACAAAGTTCTTCCCAGGCATTATACTCTGCACAGGTCTTTCTTGTCATCAAACCTTCCTGGAGTGCATGCTCAAAGGCTGGCATCACATTATGTGTGATACATTTTATACATTTTCCTCTAAATAGCAATTAAATATGTGCATTTGTTTTATGTAAATATTTTGTTTCTCAAGGATAAATCTGGGCCAGGCACAGTGGCTCACGCCTGTAATCTCAGCACTTTGGGAGGCCAAGGCAGGAGGATCATCTGAGGTCAGGAATTTGAGACCAGCCTGGCCAACATGTGAAACCCTGTCCTACTAAAAATACAAAAATTAGCTGGGCGTGATGGCACATGCCTGTAATCCCAGCTACTTGGAGGCTGAGGCAGGAGAATTGCTTAAATTTGGGAGGTGGAGGTTGCAGTGAGCTGAGATCATGTCACTGCACTCCACTGGGCGATAGACAGAGACATTGTCTCCAAAAAAAAAAAAAAAAAAAGGAAAGAAAAGGAAAAATCTAAAGCTTCTTGAGACAAATATTAGGTCCTTATTTATTTTTTATCTCCAAAGTATTTAACACAGTGCTAAATGCACAGTATGTATTTGATGAAAATAAACTAAATGTACTGTGAATTAGGAGACCTGAAACTTAGTGGCAAGTTTGTTTTTGGTTAGCTATCTGACTCTGGACTACTCATCATTTTACCTTTTGAGTCTTCTAATTTCTCATGTAAATAGGAAAAAATAAATGTCAAGGACTTTGCTAAAAGAAAAAATTAATCACGTGGGGCAGCTAAGGGAATGCACATAAACAAATAAGGGCACACTTTTCTTCTTTGTCTTACTAATGATTGAGAGAGAGCCTGGGTTAGGTACGGAAGGAAATCCCCAAGACCGGTGTTATACTCTTGAGCATGCACCCAAATGCAAACTTGCAGGGTCCCTGACAGTGAAGTGTGGCTGGGAAACTGAGTTCTGTCCAGTGGAATGTGAGGAGGTCATGTTCCCGTCTAGTTCTAGCTCACAAAAATTCTCTCATGCTTACTTTTTTCTTTTCTTTTTTTTTTTTGAGACAGAGTCTCTCTCTGTCGACCAGGCTGGAGTGCAGTGGCACAATCTCGGCTCACTGCAACCTCCGCCTCTTGGGTTCAAGTGATTCTCCTGCCACAGCCTCCCAAGTAGCTGGAATTACAGGCACTTGCCACCACGCCTGGCTAATTTTTTAGTAGAGACGGGGTTTCACCATGTTGGCCAGGCTGGTCTGGAACTTCCGACCTCAGGTGATCCGCCCGCCTCAGCCTCCCAAAGTGCTGGGATTACAGGCGTGAGTCACTGTGCCCAGCCCTCTCATGCTTTCTTTGCTCTCTTTTCCTATCAGCTGGTGGAATATGGAGAGCTGGGAGGACCTGATATGGGTGTTCTCTTCATCTCCTGGGTACACTGCTGGATGGTATTTCCTGGATTTTAGTGTAGTTAGGTGTGGCCAAGATTTGGCCAATGGAATTTGAACAGAAGTCACGTGTCCAAATCCCATGCCTGGTCTATAAAATCTTCCCATCCGTAATCCTCCTGCTTTCTTTACTCACTGAATAGATAAAAATTCCAGGGACCTGGAGGAGTGTAGGGCCACAAGCTGGAAGTAGCCTAGATCCCGAGGAACATCATGGAAAACAGTGCCTTCAACCCTTCCTGTGAAGTAAGTCAGGAGCTGCGATTTCAGGGTTTATTTATTTTTTTAATAACAGCCAACATTATTTCCCCTAAGCAATTCATGTTTTGTAGGCTAACTAGAAAGACATGTGCCTTAGATGAGTATTACTCCAGCTAGCAAAGACTTCTTCTACCCACATGACTGCTTTTTTGAATTTTTGCCCAATAATTACAAGGCTTCAATCACCCAAAGTACGGAACACCCTAGGCTGCAAGATCTCTGAAGACACGGGATCATGTTTGTCTTGCTCCCACTATATCCTTAGCACTCATTTAGAGCACGGCACACAGTAGGTGTTCAGTAAATACTTTTAGGATGACAGAGTCCCCTGAAGTGATTGTGATGTAGGTGTGAATTTTCCTAGTCCTCTTTGTATCTGTGTCAAGTCGTACATACGCAAAGACTGCAAATTTAGGTAAGTACTTTATTATGACAAACTGGGAACTCTCTCTTTGTTGACTTAAGTAAGAGACATTAATATAAATGGAAAATTATTTTTAAATGTTCAATAATTTTACAATATTGGGGGTAAGAGCACTCATAGAACTGAAGTAAGAATGTGTGCTATTACCTGGTCTCCTTAGTAGAAAGTCATATGTAAAGGCGAGCTATTACATTCACACACAAAAATACATAAACCACCAAAGCCTTTACTTCTTTTGCTGTTGGGAAGCCCTGCCCTCTGGGGTGAACAGTAATAGGCAAATAGGCATCTATTACTCAGCAGGGAAGGGAGGCCTTGCCCCACCCTCACACTAATTTAATTTTATAAAATCTTCACCTGGGTCTTGGTCAGTGTGTAGGATATTGGTTTTTATGTAAATACTTGATCATCGTTTTGTCTGTCAGAGATTGAACTTGCCGTGCAGTTAGCTGAGAAGCGTCACACCTGGTTCTTGGTTCGGTAAGCTATGCTACCAGTGGTTTCCATGGAAATGACAGTAGAAATGGCCCCATGTGCCTGAGTTGTTAGAGCTGCCAGCTGGACTCTGAGGAGAGCTGCTTTTCCCCTTGACAGCCAGAGCCCGTCGCCAGCACGGACGGGATGGCAGGCTGTCATGACCTCTGACTAGGCCCTGAAGCTCCAGCCCTTCAAATGGCTGAGGACATCTGATATTTTTGGTTATAATTTGAAAAACTTTTTCAGAAACAAATTACTTATTGGATATCTTTTGTTTTCAATGTCAAATATTAACATTTCCCTTCAATTTAGACTCATAGATCTAATGTAGTGGTTAGTGAGTGACTTTTATAGATATGAACTTGTCCAGATTGTTAAAAATTGTCTGATTTTTTCGTTGGGGAAAAACCCCTGAATATTGTTTATTTTATGAGTATTCAATAAGAAATATGTTCTCAAACATTTCATGGTAAATTGGGAATATGTGTTAGTATCTTTGGTAGACTTTGTAACCATTTTTAGACCCTGCTGGTAACTTACTAGGGGAATTGGTTAAACTGTCCAATTTCTTATTGCCTTTGTTTCCTAATTTATTAAATAAAGTTTCAATGAAGTGGGAATAGTGGAGACTGAAGTCTACTCTGACAGAAATGGTCATAAAGTTCCTGATAGAGGGCGGATGTTTCCTAAAGTGTACCAACAAGTAGCTGTAACTAAATCTTGACCATTTGTGAATGATCACACATTGGGCTGTTCTGGGAAAATTAATATTCTGCTTTATTTGTTGTTTAAAGATAGTCTGTATATAGCCCATCAGTTTTCAAACAATTAATACAATATGATATATTCTAAAGTTATACTGCACACAATTTAGTCTTTGATGATTCACTATTTAATTGTGTAATATGGATCGTATACAATGAAAATCACTTTACAGAGCACAGTGTCAAACATTATAAGTGGGAAACAATGGATAAACATCCCTTCTTCCCCTTTAAAATTACTTTAATTTAATTTTAAAAATTCATATTTGACAACCTTACCTTTATCACAAAAATAGAGCTCAGGAAAATCATCCTGGTTATGTGATGGTGGTTCTGGCTTAGGCTATGAATAGAAGGGAGGCTAATAAACTATAAAAACAAATATGATAATATTAATAGGTACATTTCAGTGAGAAAAAGACTCAAGATTCACCAGTGTACTTGGAAGGAAAAAAACGCATTTTGATCTAATGGCTAAAATACGTGTATGTGAATTACAACGGGAGAGCATCTCCTCTGCACTTGAAAATATGTATGTTACCTGAAGCTGGGCAAGTCATCGGGGCAGAATGTGATCATCGTTAAAAACAGGAAACATGATATTTTGAGTAGACTTCAGATTTACTATAGAATATGGAAATTCCCACCAGGAACACAGTCATGCTCATTGATATTTCCCATGCCATTTGATTATCTTATCCTTCATATGATGCCAGTTTGCTTTTTGAAATTTTCATCTTAGCAATTATTTTTTATATTCAAGTCACAGTACTCAGGATATTACAGCTTTTGATATTTGAATTTAATATCCTTATAGGACAACTGCTGAATCCATTAGTTGGCCATCTGGTTTAGGGTAGCTTGCCTGCTATTTCTTTAGGCTTTCAAATTCTTGAAATGTTTTGTACTTATGATCATTTGCATTTTAAATGCGTTCATGTGTGTTCATGTATATACTGACATCTTGCTTTAACAGTTCACTCTGAATGAAATGAAAGGGTGACTTCCAAGAAGATTTAGTAATTGAAATGCCAAAGTGATCTCATTACACGGTTTTGTTCCCAAGTGTATTAGTTTCTTATGGCTGCTGTAACAAGTTGCCACAAACTATGTGGCTTAAAACAAGACACGTTTATTCTCTTACAGTTCTGGAGATCAGAAATCTGAAATCTGAACTGAAATTGAGGTATTGTTTGGGCTGTCCTCCATCTGGGGGCTGCAGGGGGGATGCTTTTTCTTGTCTTTTCTAGCTGCATTCTTTGCATCACTTGGCCCATGGCTCCTTCCTCTCCAAAGCCAGCAGCATCACGTCTTGATTTAGTTTTCATGCTGCCCTCTGTCCAGTTCTGGACCGGGGTCATCAGCTTCTAATTCTGATGCATGATCTCTCCAAGATCACTGGATACAGGATCCCTCTGCCTCCCTCTTATAAAATACTCTTATGGTTACATTTAGAACCCACTCAAATAATCCTGGATAATCTCAATATTCTTAATTTAATCACATCCACAAAGTCCCTTTTGCCATATGAGGTAAGATTCACAGATCTCAAAAATTAGGATCTGGATATCTTTGGGGACTATTATTCAGTTGTTCAGGAAAGGGTTAACTCAGCAGGCCCAGGTTGCTTAAATCCTGCACATTCTCAATGTCTTTAGGACTGGCCCTTGGCCTAGTCTCTAAGAGAAGACCTCTGAGTCTGTAGAGTATCCTTCCTGATAAGTTTCTTTATGAGGTCTTCAGCCACACCAGATAGTTCATGTCAACAATGTAATTTATGGCAAATGCCTATTTTTGTGTGCTTAAGGCCATGGGTCACATTCTGTTTGACCTCTTGGGAATGGGGGCCTCGAGACTGAGTAGCTACGGTCAGTCATATGAATGTTGCATGCCTATGTGACAGACCCCTTAATAAAATCTCTGGACACTAACCCCTTAATAAAATCTCTGGACACTAAGTCTGGGTGAGCTTACCTGGTTCACAACACTTAGCAATTAGCATGTGTTGTCACACCTTGTTAGTGAGAGAATTATGCACTGTCCGTGTAACTCCACTGGGAAAGGATAACTGAAGCTTGTGTCAGGCTTCTTCTGGACTCTGTCCAGTATGCCTTTTCTCCTTGCAAATTTCAACATGTATCTTCTCACTGGAATAAATTGGAACTGCGTTTATAATAGCTTTTCTGAGTCCTGTGAGTCTTTCTATTCAATCATCTAGCCTGAGGGTTGTCTTCAGGACTCCCAATACATCAACTTACCATAACTAGTTAGTGCAATAACCTAGAATTGAGGTTGGTATTAGAATAAGAGGTGTCTGTATGTATACAATGTGTTATGCAAATACAGTATATATATAAAACAGAAAAGACCATCTTTGGTAAAATATTAATCTTAATTAAAAATGGAAACATTGTTAGTATATATTAACAAATTACTGAGAGCCATGGAAATTAGATACTGTATCACTATTGCATTGAAAAGTATGGAAACAGGGTAAATATTTTAGTTCTGTATACAAATATATAAGCCCAAACCTTGGAAATATATACAGAAATACTATGCATGCTTCAAAAGCTTAAAAATAAAATATACTCCTACATGCCTTTGAGAAATAATGGAAAATAAATGCATTTAATTTATTGTGCTTTCATTGCCAATTCACCTAAATCTAGAGCAAAAGTAAGCAATAGAAGGGCATGAATTATACTATTTTCTTTGTGAGAACAACCATCATCTAATGAGCTGAAAAAAATTACGTCAGAAAATTATTTTCTTTCATTTGGAAGAAGATAGTGTTTAGAAAATTGATTGAGCTAATAAGTTAGACCCTGATGGGATCTGAATTCTTGTGGAATGTTCTCGAATGCCAAAAAAAAAAAAAAAAAAAAAAGAAGAGTTACTGTTATTCTGCAGGGAAAATGAATCAAGCAAGATGGGCTTGTATCAAGCATTTTCATTTTAATACTTCTTACTTCTGAAATTTCAGTGAAATTACTTCGGTAGGTTTTTTCTTATTTCGCTTGTATGTGCGTGTGCTTAGTGAAAATTGTTGAATGGCTGAACCTTATATACCTAATTAAATTGGGACAGAGCTAGGCAACCAAAATATGTGTGAGAACGGGAAGCAGAATGAGGCCTTAGAAAATAATCCCCCAATCATAGAATGGACTCTAAACTATCACAAAACTACAGAAACATGACTTGTCGAGTTTTCTAGATATTTTTTGTTTTGTTTTATTTTATTTTATTTATTTTACTTTTTTTTTTGAGACGGAGTCTCACTCTGTCACCCAGGCTGGAGTGTAGTGGTGTGATCTCGGCTCACTGCAAATTTCACCTCCAGAGTTCAAGCTATTCTCCTGCCTCAGCCTCCCAAGTAGCTGGGATTACAGGTGACCACCAGCACGCCTGGCTAATTTTTGTATTTTTAGTAGAGACGGGGTTTCACTATGTTGGCTAGGCTGGTCTTGAACTCCTGACCTCAAGTGATCCACCCGCCTCAGCCCCCCAAAGTACTGGGATTACAGGCATGAGCCACCATGTCTGGCCAAGTTGTCTAGATTTTTTTTAAGGAGGCTTTGGATGTTATATGGGCTTGCATGGAATTGTCGAACTAGATTAATCAGATGAACCCTAAATTGGTCCAGAAATGCACCCTCACTCTGAATGTCAAATCACTAGATACAGGGGGCAAGAGAATTGGATCTGCTGTGCCAGGGTCATGGTGCTCCTGGAAGTCCCACTGCAGCTTTTGAGGAAACTGTAAGACTTGGAACGAGTTCTGTTCTATAGACTTTATAGGCTGTTCTGCTAGAAACACACGTACTCAATGTTTTGCAATGTTATTTGTTGAAGCCCAAGAAAAAATTTTCCTAGAAAAATTTTTCTTATGAAGAAACCAATGCAGAAGGATGCCAAAAGCTGCTGCTTGACTTACTTCAAATGACACTCAATTTCATTTGAAAAATAAAACAGTCTTAGGAGGGCTATGACAGACAAGCTTTGGCTGATTCCAGACCAGGGTCATGGGTTAGTAATTCTGATACTTTTACGTTGTACAAATCCAGAGGGTGGCTATGAAATTCTGTCAGTCACCTATGAAACTTACTTAACTTTTCTGTGCCTTGGTTTCCTCACTTCAGAAATGCAGATGGCACCAATAAATTGAAACTTTGAAATTCTGGGATGATGCCCCTTCTTTGTCACCTAACCATCCCTTGGTACACAGAGCCTCTGCTAATGGACCAGTACATTTTAATATGGAATTCAGGAGAAGGGTGAGAAGTTAGTTGTGCTTCCTGCTCAGATAATTAATTCCTAATAGAGGAATTATGAGGTTTAAATGATACAATACTTGTAAAGTATGATTAGCTGTTCCTGGTATATAACAAGCTTTTATTATTAAATGCTTCAGGTGGTGAAACAGAATTTTCTGAAGACCAGACTCTTGTACATAATGGGAAATTTATTCTAGATGTTGGAGGTGTTTTAAGGACTTTATGTGCCTCAGAGGGGAGAAGGTAATTCTGAGTAGTTGTTAAAACATGCTACTGACATATATAGCATGATAGAGCATGGGAGGCCTTGGGGATGGAGAAGTATCAGTAATTAAAGAAAGTCTGTTGGGTCCGATATTAGGGACTATATGTGGCTTTGTTTCTGCCAGGGTCTGTTTCTATGGCAGACTACCTGACAATATTCAAACCAACATTTGGGAAGCTAGAAGTTTCAGGGACACTTTTTGGTCAATGCCTGACCACATCCTAGGAGGAAAAGCATCATACGCACATACAATTGAGTGATTTTTGCAGCAAACTGTACCAGGGGATACCATGGAATGCCGTTTGGAAAAATCAGGCTCTCCTAGAATATGCTGCTGGGGGTGTGAGAAGCTTACAGCAACATTCACTGGAGAAGTTCAGGCTTATAGCAGTCCTCAAATCCTTGCTATTAGTGAAACTAATTCCAGAAAAGCAAAAAAGAGGCAATGAGGCTCTCGGGGATAAAACATAACAGTAGGATTGTGACTACAGATGGAGCAGAGGTGAGTCTCAGGTTGAGGTCTGAGCAGTGGTCCGCAGATCTTTTTGGATCTCCACATCCCATACGGGGCCCTGGATGGGACCAAATCCTTCATTTGCTGCCAGTGAGGGAAGCCTGGTCACAAAAAGAAGAGCTGGAATCACTTGCAAGCCCATCCCTGGTAGCCAGCAGGCCTCAGTAAATATAGAATAGGTTGAGGAGGAAAAAAAATGGTGAAGGGAATGGCTTTCTCTCAAGGCAGTATTTGGTGAACCAGTGTACTATTGTTACTCAGACTGCATGATTATTTTGAGAAACTTTGGTGGAGACATTGAAACTTTGAAATTTTGGGATGATGCTCCTTCGCTCTCTGCTAAACATCTCTTGGTACACACAGCCTCTGCTTATGGACCAGTAGATTTTAATGTGGAATTCAGAAGAAGGGTGAGGGATTTGTTGTGCTTCCTGACCAGACTGATGGAGACAGAAGCATAAGGAAGAATCCTGCAGGGGTCATGGGAAGGGATCTCTATTCTATATGTGTAGAAATTGAGATTTAGGTCTAGGATAACAAGATTCCCAAGGAATAGAAAACCCATAGCCAATACTTGGAATCCAACAATAATGGTAAATACAATAGCCTCTTACTTAAAAAATATCATATTTAATTATTTGAAATTAACTTTGCTTATGTTGTTTGATGTAATCCTCAAAACGACTGAGAAAGTATTATTACTTCCATTTTTATTAGTGCTAACCATGAGGTTCTAGACAGTAGAATCTGATTTCACACTAAAGTGGGACTAATTTGATTTTCTTTGTCTTTCCTTGTATGACAAACTATTCAAAAAGCATGATTTAAAACCAATGCTGATATACACTGAGAAGTTCACAGAATTTTCCAGAGATTACAGGAGTTATGTTTTCCGAGGGAGCATTGTACTTATTGGGACCTTACTCTTGACATTTAGTCATGGATTTTCCACATGGCTTTTCTTGCATTACTGGCCGGAGATTTAGATCTGTAAGTCTTTCTCTTTAACAAAACAATACTCTTCCTAAGGGTAGGCAAATGTTTCTGTAGGTTACACAGTGCCTAGCCCAATGACATCTGCACAGTGTTATTAATTACTATCTGGTGACTTTTTTCTGCAATAGTGTGAGATAAAACTGTCTTTGATGTTACCTTGTAAATATTACATAGATGGCAGACTTTAAAATTTTGTATTCTGTGTGATTTTTCTGTAATTTCTTTTTACTAGCATGTGGTAAGGAATTGCCTAATAATAAAAAGCACAGGTGAGCAGATATGAAATCCTCAATGTTGGAATTTCCGTGTCTCTCTTTGTGAAATATTGTTTTGTAAAATAAAGTAAGTAAAAATCAGCAGTAGCTGGTTAGTGTTAAGAAAAATATGTTATCTGAGTGACCCTTAAATTTCTAGTTTGTTAAAAATTAACATCCTCAGGAGTACAAGTGAAAGATTCCTAAAGAAGATTTCAAAACTACTTCCACTGTGTTTGAGACATTATAAGAAAACTACGTGCTAACAGGATTCAATGACATTGAATGGGGAATTTGTTGCAACAGGTTCATATGTCTGTTTTGCAGCAACAGACCAATATACTGAGACAGCAGGGTTTGCCGCAGAGAAGTTTAACGATTGCAGTGTGCCCAAGTGACGGGATGGGAGGGGACTCTCAAATTCATCTTCCTGAAACATTCTGGTTTGGGTTTTTTTTTTTTTTTTTTTTGAGACAGAGTCTTGCTCTGTCACCCAGGCTGGAGAGCAGTGCAGTGGCGTGATCTTGGCTCACTGCAACCTCAGCCTCCCGGGTTCAAGCAATACTCCTACCTCAGCCTACTGAGTAGCTGGGATTACCAGCACCTGCCACCACACCCAGCTGATTTTTGTATTTTTAGTAGAGACGAGGTTTCACCATGTTGGCCATGCTCACCTTAAACTCCTGACCTCAATTGATCCGCCTGCCTCAGCCTCCAAAGTGCTGGGATTACAGGCATGAGCCACCAGGCCCGGCCCTGGTTTAGGGCTTTTAAGGGGATCATGGAGGGCAACGTGCTGGAAAACCAGGGTCATTGATTGGTCAAAGTAGGATGAAATCATCAGGATGTAGAAATTGCATTCTTTCATAAGTTGGCTTCTCATGGGGTCCTTTAGACCAGTTGAAATCAATAGTTTCACTGGTATGCAAGACATGAAAAAATGTCTCAAAGGGAAAATTTAACATTTCATAATGTTCAAGTTGCTGTCTATAGAGCAAGTAAGGGGGACTATAATCTTGTGAAGTGTTTATGTGATTCTGGTGTGATAGTCAGCAAACAGCTATGAGGAAGCAGGTCAGACAGCAGGCTGACCTAATGATAATGCTGAGTGTGCTGCAAGCTGGGTTTAATTTTCATGTGTCTCCTACCCTTCTTCCTGGGTTAATTTTACAAAGTTTATCGAACAGGTTTAGATTTATGGTATAAATGGAAAGACTTTCAGATTTTAGCTACTTTCATAGTCTTCTGTATTTCTCAGGAAATAATATTTATTTTCTTTCTTCTATTGGGAATAATATAGTTAACTCCTTCCATACTTAGTAAGTTAGGAGAATTTTCTTTCCCCCATCCCCTTTCTTTTATCAAGTCAGGGAAAGAGGATAGAATGAGAAATTTTAGGTAAAACATGACTCTTTTAAAAGAAAAGTTGCTTACTTGAAAACGTAAACAAGAGTAAGTGATTTCCCCAATATCAAATATTGATCATTTCCACTATGACAAATAGATAACTAGACACATTTTTCCTTTGAAAATATGTTTTTATGTATTTGACATGGAGGAAACTATTGATTTTGTTTAAACTTCCAGAAAAGTGTTTCACTTGAGTGCTAATTCATGGTTGTGGTAGAAAGGGAGATGCAGAATACTGTGATATCATTTGTCTTCTTACCCATCATTCTCTTAACAATTTTATTTTTTTCATACAGCTCTATGCATTCTCACTTTCTCTCAGATGGTCCCTCCAGACTTCTTAACACTTACAGAACACTTTCAAGACTAAAATGTTTAAATCTAAACCATGCATTACAGTTTTTTTCACAGGTAAGAATAAAACCATTCTCATTAATTTTAATGAGTGTTTAATATATCATAGAGTTTCAGAATTTTTTTTAACAAAGACTCTTAATAATTGCTAACTGTCAGCCTTAGTATTTTCTCGGCTTCACCCAGTTTCTCAGAGCTGCTTCAGAAACTGAGAGAAGTGAAATATGTTCTTTTTTACACTTTCATTTTCTAAAAATAAAATGACCAACTGATTAAAAAAAAAACTAAAAGAAAACAAAAAACTTGTGAGTAGTCAAGCTGAAAAGAAAGTCATCAAAAATAAATAACAGAAAACCTGAAAAAATCTTTTAACCAAACTTTGCATTAAAAAAAAGAAGAAGAAGAAAAAAGGAAAAAAGGAAAGGAATCTGAGCCAATAAAAAATTATTCACTGTGGTAAAATAGCACCAGGTAGTTTTACTACCTGGTTTTCTCTTGCTCCTGAGACTGTTTTTAAAGAAAGTTCAAGAGGTGTCAGTTCAGTCTCAGCTGGGGTCATAAACTCATTCCAAAGAACCACTAGATGTGGTGGTGGTTTAAAAAAAAAAACCTGGCCGGGCACGGTGGCTCACGCCTGTAATCCCAACACTTTGGGAGGCCGAGGCAGGCGGATCATGAGGTCAGGAGATCGAGACCATCCTGGCTAACATGGTGAAACCCCGTCTTTACTAAAAATACAGAAAAAATTAGCTGGTCGTGGCGGTGGGCCTCTGTAGTCCCAGCTACTCGGGAGGCTGAGGCAGGAGAATGGCGTGAACCCGGGAGGCAGAGTTTGCAGTGAGCCGAAATCATGCCACTGCACTCCAGCCTGGGTGACAGAGCGAGACTCCGTCTCAAAAAAAAAAAAAAAACCAAAACCCTTTTATTAAGATTTAAAAAATTGTTAATGTTCACTTAGAGATGTCTTTTCACAAAACATCAACACCATTCTTAAAATATTTTTACAAAGAAAATTGGCAACATACAGAGAAATTGAAAGAATAGAAGAGAGTGTAATGAATCCCGCATATGCATCATCTAGATTTAATAATTTACTAGTATTTATTAATATTTTTACTATATTCATTACGTGTTTCATATTTATGCAACTTTATTACCCTTAGGTTTGTTTTTATTTTTTATTGAGATATAATTTACATAAAATGAAATCCCTCAGTGTGAAGTAGATAATTTTATGAGATTTGACAGATGCATACAGTCACGTAACAAGCACCAGAATCATGATAGAGAACATTCCATCATCCTGAAATTTTCTAATGGTCATTTGTAATCAATTCCTTTCCTCCACTAAAGCCTCAGTAAAACACTGATTTACCTTCTTATTCTATAGTTTCGTCTTTTCCAGAATTTCATATAAATAGAATCATAAGGTGTGTAATATTTTGTGTCTGGCTTCTTTCGCTTCATATAATGCTTTTGACATTCATACGTGTTATTAAACATCAATACTTTTTCCTTTTTATCTTATATTAATGCTCCATTGTATGGATATACTAAAGTTTTCCATTCTGTAGCTAATGGACCTTTGTTTTTTTTTGTTTTTTTTTCCCAGTTTTTGGCTACTCTGAATAAAGCTGTTGTGAACATCTGCATCCATGCCTTTGTGTGGACATTTATGTTTCATTTCTCTTGGGTAAATACCTAGAAGTGAGTTTCTGGGTTATATTACAAGTGTGTAATTTTATTAAAAAAAACTGCTAATCTATTTTCCAAAGTGACCACTTTGCATTCTCACCAGCAGTGACTGAGAGTTCTGTTTTTTCCACTAGTAATTGATTGTGTCTTTTTATTTCAGTCATTCTGGTGTCTGTAGTGGTATCTCAAAGTGTTTTAATTTGCATTGCTCTAATTACTAATTATATTGAACATCTTTTTGTGTGCTTATTTGCCATTTGTATATCATCTTTTGTGAAGCTTCTGTTTGAATCTTTGCCCAATAAAAAAAAGGTTTTTGTCCTCTTATTATTTACTTTTAAGGTTTTTTATGTATTCTAGAGATATGTCCTTTACCAGACATGTGTTTTGCAAATATTTTCTTCCAGTTTGTGGCTTGTGTTTTTATTTTCTTAACAGTAAATTTTGAAGAGCAGAAGTTTTTAATTTTGATGAATTCCAAATTACCAATTGCTTTAATAGTTTTTTTCTGATAGAATAGTAAAGACATTTTGTCTGAGTCCAGATTTCCAAGATTTTTCTCCTATGTGTTCTTTAATAAGTTTTATAGTTTTCTATTTCAAATTAAGTTATGAATATGATATTAAGTAAAGATCCAAGAATTTTTTCTATGTATGGTCATTCAATTGTTCTAAACACTTAGAAAAAACTATCAGTTCCCCATGAATTATTTTGTTACCTTTATAAAAAATTAATTTACCACATATATGTGGAAATATTTCTGGGCTCTCTATTCTGTTCCATGTATCTACTAATCTATCTTTTATGCCAGTACTACAACTGTCGTGTTTCTGTAGTTTTGTAGTGAGTTTTGAGATCATGTGGTGTAAGTCCTCAGCTTTGTTCTGCATTTTCAAAATTATTTGGCTGCTGGAGTTTCTTTGCAGTTCCATATAGAGTTTTATAGTCAGTTTATCAATTTCTATAACTGGGGTTTTGATTGGTATTGTGTTGATCAGTTTGGATGGATTTGACATTTTAACAATATTGAGTCTTGTAATTAATGAACACAGTATTGATATACATATATTTGGGGCTTCTTTAATTTTTTCAGCAATTATGTATCTTTCAGTGGATAAAGTATAACATATATTTTGCTAAAATTATTCTTAAATAGTTCATAATTTTTGATGCATTGTAAATGATACTATTGTTTAAATTTCAACTTCTAATTTTTCATTGCCAGGAGACAGAAATACAATTAATGCTCGTATAATGTGTCCTGTGACATTGCTAAACTCACTTATTAGTTCTGGTCATAGATTACTTAGGATTTTTTCCATAGACAATCACATAATCTGCAAACAAAGACAGTTGTTGTTTTTTTTCAATCTGTCTGCTTTTTGTTGCTCCCCCCTTTTTTTTGTCTTATTGCATGGGCTAGGACTTCCAGTAAAATATTGCCTAGAAGTGATGAGTGATGAGTGTGGACATACTTACCTTGTTCCAATTTTAAGAGAAAAGCAAAAAAGCCTTCCATCTTTTACCATTATGTATGCTGTTAGCTACTGGTTTTTTGTTTGTTTGTTTAATAGATGTTGATCTATTTTTTTAGATGTTGAGAATTTCCCTTCTAATCCCATTTTGCTGAGAATTTTTATCACATGTAGATGTTGGATTTTATTCAAATGTTTTATTCCTATATGTTAAGATTATCCTCCACTGCACTCCGGCCTGGGCGAAAGAGCGAGACTCCATCTCAAAAAAAAAAAAAAAAAAAAAAGATTATCATGTTTTTTCCTCATTATTCTGTTTATATGTTTGCTTTGATTTTGTGGTAAAGTCTAGTAAATGATGATATGTTATTCTTTTGTATATTATTGGATTTGCTAAAAATTTTGTTGAGGATTTTTGTATGTTTTTGAGAAATATTGGTCTATAGGTTTATTTTTCTTGTAATTTTGTAGTATGTTTTAGGTAGTCAAGTAATACTAGCCTAATAAAGAATTAGGGCCAGGAGCCATGGCTCATGCCTGTAATCCCAGCACTTGGGAAGCCTAGGCAGGCAGATCACTTAAGGTCAGGAGTTTGAGACCAGCCCGGCCAACATAGTGAAACCCTGTCTCTACTGAAGATACAAAAATTAGCCGGGCATGGTTGTAGGTACCTGTAATCCTGCTATTCTTGAGGCTGAGTCAGGAGAATCGCTTGAACCCGGGAGGAGGAGGTTGCAGTGAGCCGAGATCACGCCACTGCACTCCAGCCCAGGCGACAGAGACTTAGTGTCACACACCCATCCCCCAACACACACAAAATTGGGAAGTGTTTTTTTCCTGTATGATTTTTTGGAAGAGTTTTTTGGACTTTCTTAGAATTCACCAGTTAAGTTTATAAACTTAAAGTTTTCTTTGTGGAAAGTTTAAAAAAATCAAATTTAATTTTTAAAATAGATACACACTTTTCAAATTATCCACTTTTTCTTAAGTGAGCCTTAATAATTTGTGATTTTCAAGGAATGTATTCATTTAATCTATTTTTGTGAAATTTATTGGCATGATAATCCCTTATTACCCTTTTAATGTCTGTAGGGTCTGAAGTGATAGTTGGTAATTTGTTTCTTCTCTTTCTCTTTTTTTATTTGATCAGCTCAGCTAGAAATTTATCAGTTTTATTAATCTTTGAAAAAAACAGTTTCGGCTTCATTGATTTTTTTAAAATTATTTTTTCAGTATTCTATTTCACTGATTTATTTTCTTATCTTTGTTGTTTTCTTCCTTCTACTTACTGTAAGTTTAATTTCCTCTTCTTTTGCTAGTTTTTTTTTTATAAGATGAATGTTTAGATCACTGGTATGACACCTTTGTGCTCTTTTGACATAAGCATTTAATGTTATATTTTTCCTCTAAATATTGATTTTGTTGCATATCACAGAAACTCTTTTTTTTTTGAGACAGAGTCTCTCTCTATCGCCAGGCTGGAACGCAATGGCACGATCTCAGCTCGCTGCAACCTCCGCCTCCCGGGTTCCTGGGTTCAAGTGATTCTCCTGCCTCAGCCTCCTGAGTAACTGGGACTACAGGCGCCCACCACCATGCCCAGCTAATTTTTGTATTTTTTTTTTTTTAGCAGAGACGGGGTTTCACCATGTTGGCCAGGATGGTCTCGATCTCTTGACCTTGTGATCCACCTGCCTCAGCGTCCTAAAGTGCTGGGATTACAGGCGTGAGCCACCGCGCCCCGCCAGAAACTCTTACTTAGTTAAAATATTTTCTAATTTATTATTTTTGTTTCTCACTCATGCATAGAATGTTTAGAGTTATTTAAATTTCAGACATTTGAAGCTTTTCTAAATGTTTTTATTTTTGTTAACTTTTAATTTAATTCTATTGTGGTCAGAAGTCATACTCTGTAAGATTTAAATATTTTGAGATCTATTGAGACTTGTATTAAGGCCCAGCATATGATCCATGTTAGTGAATGCTTTATATGCACTTCCAAAAAATGTGTATTCTTCAGTTTCTGAATACAGTGTTCTAAAAATGTCAATTAGGTGAAGATAGTTGTTAATGTCATTCAGGTCTTCTATATTCATACAGATATTTTTATCTAGTTTTTCTATAAATTACTGAAAAGAGTGTGTTAGAGTCTTAATGATGATTTGGATTTGTCTGTTTTTCTTTAGTTCTGTAACTTCCTCATATATTTTCATCTTTCTTGTTAGGCACATAGATATTTATAATTATTATATCTTCCTGATATATTGAATCTTATATCATTGTCCATAACATTATTCCCTGTTTTGATGTCTATTTTGTCTGATTTAATATGCCACTTCAACTTTCTTATGCTTTCTCAGTGTGTTGGTATTTTTGTATTTAAAATGCACCCCCGGCCTGGCACAGTGGCTCACACCTGTAATCCCAGCACTTTCAGAGGCCGAGGTGAGTGGATCACCTAAGGTCAGGAGTTTGAGACCAGCCTGGCCAACATGGTGAAACCCCGTCTCTACTAAAAATATCAAAAATTAGCCGGGCGTAGTGGTGGACATCTGTAATCCCAGCTACTTCGAAGGCTGAGACAGGAGAATCGCTTGAACTTGGGAGGCGGAGGTTGCGGTGAGCCAAGATTGCGCCATTGCACTCCAGCCTGGGCAACAAGAGTGAAACTCTGTTTCAAAAAAATAAAGTGCACCCCCTTTGTAGATAACAAAGAGTTGAGTTTTGCTTTTATATCTAGTCTGGCAATACTTTTGATTAGAGTATTTGGTCTATTTACCTTTAATGTAATTACTGATAAGATGGTTTTTAGTCTGACATTTTGCTATTTGTTTTATATTGATCTTACTTGATTTTGTTCTCTGTCCTTTACTGTTTTTGTTTTCGTTTTTGTTTTGTGTGTGAGTGTGTGTGTGTATGTGTGTGTGTGTGTGGTAACCACTTATTTTTTGTTTCTATGTTTAGTGGCATAAAAAGTTACCCATATATTTTTGAAGTATCGTATATAATGTGATTCAATTGATATAAAGCTTTATATGGAGAGATAAGATACATATATATGATACACATGTGTTACAGCCTGAATGTTTGTGTCCTTTGAAATGTTGAAGCTGTAACCCCAAATTTGACTGTGCCTGGAGATAGAGCCTTTATGGAAGTAATTAAGGCTAAATGGGGTCATAAGGGTAGAGTCCTGATCCAAAAGGATTTATATCTTTCTCTTCCTTTCTTTTCTTCTTCTTTTCTTTTCTTTTCTTTCTCCTTCCTCCCTCCCTCCCTCCCTCCCTCCCTCCCTCCCTCCCTCCCTTCCTTCCTTCCTTCCTTCCTTCCTTCCTTCCTTCCTTCCCTTTTCTTTCTTTCTCAATAGCTTTGGTTACAAGAGTGTATTGTATAGTGGTGAATTCTGATATCTTAGTGTATTTGACACCCAAGTAGTGTACGTTGTACCCAATATGTGGTTTTTTTTTTTTTTTTTGAGACGGAGTCTTGCTCTGTCGCCCAGGCTGGAGTGCAGTGGTGCATCTCCGCTCACTGCAAGCTCTGCCTCCTGGGTTCACACCATTCTTCTGCCTCAGCCTCCCGAGTAGCTGGGACTACAGGTGCCGGCCACCATGCCCAGATAATTTTTTGTATGTTTTTAGTAGAGATGGGGTTTCATGGTGTTAGCCAGGATGGTCTTGATCTCCTGACCTCGTGATCTGCCCACCTCAGCCTCCCAAAGTGCTGGGATTACAGACGTGAGCCACTGTTCCCCACTCCCAATATGTAGTTTTTTGTTCCTCATTCCTCTCCCACCTTTCCCCTCCCCTCTTCTGAGTCTCCAAAGTCTATTATACCACTCTGTTGGCCTTTGCATACCCATAGCTTGTAAGTGCGAATATATGGTGTTTGGTTTTCCATTCCTGAGTTACTTCACTTAGAATGGTGTTCTACATCTCTATCCAAGTTGCTTCAAGACACTTTTATTCTTTTTTTTTTTAGATGGAATCTTGCTCTGTCACCCAGGCTAGAGTTCAGTGGCATGATCTTGGCTCACTGCAACCTCCACCTCCCAGGTTCAAGCTATTCTCCTGCCTCAGCCTCCCGAGTAGCTGGGACTACAGGCATGCACCAAATGCCTGGGTAATTCTTGCATTTTTAGTAGCAATAGGGTTTCATCATGTTGGCCAGGATGGTCTCGAACTCCTGACCTCAAGTAATCTACCTGCGTTGGCCTCCCAAAGTGCTGGGATTATAAGCATGAGCCATCATGCCTAACCTCATTCTTTTTAATGGCTGAAAAGTATTCCATGGTGCCGGTACACCACATTTTCTGTATCCACTCATTGATTGATGGACACTTAGACTGGTTCCATATCTTACCAATTTCTTACAAATATCTTACAAATATCTTACCAATATCTTACAAATATCTTACAATATCTTACCAATATCTTACAAATCCACAATTGTGGATTGTGCTGTGATAAGCATATGTGTGCAGATATCTTCTTGATATAATAGCTTCTTTTCATTTGGGTATATACCCAGTAGTGGCGTTTGGTTACTGGATCAAATGTAGACCTACTTTTAGTTCTTTAATAAATCTCCATGCTGTTTTTCATGGAAGTTGTACTAATTTACATTCCTACAATGTATAAGCATTCCCTTTTCACCACATCCATGCCAAGATCTCTTGTTTTTTGACTCTTTAATAATGGCCATTCTGGCTGGGGTAAAGTAGTATCTCACTGGGATTTTAATTTGCATTTCCCTGATGATTAGTGATGTTGAGAGTTTTTCATATGTTTATTGTCCATTTGTAGCTCTTCTTTTGAGAAATGTCTATTCATGTCATTTTCTCACTTTTTGATGGGATTATTTGGGATTTTTTCTTGCTGATTTGTTTGAATCCCTTATAATTTCTTGGTATTAGCCCTTTGTTGGATGTATAGTTTGCAAATATTTTCTCTCATTCTGTGGGTTTTCTGTTTACTGTGATGATTATTTCTTCTGTTGCACAGAAGCTTTTTAGTTAAATAGGTCTCATTTATTTATTTTTGTTTCTGTCCTGTTTGCTTTTAAGGTCTTAGTCATAAATTCTTTGCCTAGGCCAATGTCCAGAAGAATTTTTCCTAGGTTTTCTTCTAGAATTTTTATGGTTTCACACCTTAGATTTAAGTCTTTGATTCATTTTGAGCTGACTTTCATATATAGTGAGAGACAGGAATCCAGTTTCATCCTTCTACATGTGACTATCCAGTTTTCCCAGCACGACTTTTGGACAGGATGTCCTGTCCTCAATTTTTGTTTTTGTATGCTTTGTCAAAGATCAGTTGGTTGGAAGTATTTGGCTTTCTTTCTGGGTTCTCTATTCTGTTCCATTGGTCTATGTATTTACTTTTATACCAGTATCATGCTGTTTTGGAAACTGTTGCCTGTAGTATAATTTAAATTCAGGTAATGTGATGCCTCCAGATTTGTTCCTTTGCTTAGAATTGCTTTGGCTATTTGGGCTCTTTTTTTTCCCTTATGAATTTTAGGATTGTTGTTTTCTAATTCTGTGAAAAATAATTTTGTTATTTTGATAGGAACTGTATTGAATCTGTAGATTGCTTTGGGCAGTACGGTCATTTTCGTGACATTGATTATTACAATCCACGAGCATGGGATGTATCTCGATTTGTGTCACTTGTCATTTCTTTCAGCAGTGTTTTGTAGTTCTTCTTGCAGAGCTCTGTCACCTCCTTTGTTAAGTATATTCCTAGGTGTTTTTATTTATTTATTTATTTTTGCAGCTATTGTAAAAGGGATTGGATTCTTGATTTGATTCTCATCTTTGTTGTTGTTGGTGTATAGCAGTGCTACTCTATTGTATACTTTGATTTTGTGACTGGAGACTTTACCTAATTCATTTATCAAATCTAGGAGTCTTTTAGAGGAGTCCTTAGGGTTTTTTAAGTATATGATCATGTCATCAGCAAACAGCTGTGAACCCAGGAAATATGAGACAGGTCTTAGGTAATTTCGAAAGTTTATTTTGTCAAGGTTGAGGATGAACCCGTGACACAGCTTCAGGAAGTCCTGACGACATGTGCCCAAGGTGGTCAGGGTACAACTTGGTTTTATACAATTTAGGGAGATATGAGACATTAATCAACATGTATAAGAAGTACATTGGTTCAGTCCAAAAAGGTGGGACAACTTGAAGCAAAGGCAGGAAGGAGGGAGGGAGCTTCCAGATCACTTATAGGTGAGATAAAAAGGGTTGCATTCTTTTGAGTTTCTCAGCCTTTCCAAAGGAGGCAGTCTAATCAGACATGCTGCTTTCTTAGTAAGCAGAGGGATAACTTTGAATAGAATGGGAGGCAGGTTTGCCCTAAGCAGTTTCCAGCTTGAGTTTTCCTTAGTGATTTTGGGGCCCAGGATATTTTCCTTTCATACAGCCGTAGTTTGACTTCCTCTTTTCCAGGTTAGATGCTTTTCATTTCTTTCTCTTGCCTGATTGCTCCGGCTAGGACTTCCAATCAAATTTTTTTTTTTAGTATTTCATTTTAATTTATGGGTGAGCTTTTTGGCTGTGTCTCTCTGTATTATTAATTTAGTGGTTGCTGTAGGGAATATGCACCTTAAAATTAGCACCGTACAATATGCACCTTAAAATTAGCCTCAGTCAGGCCGGGCGCGGTGGCTCACGCCTGTAATCCCAGCACTTTGGGAGGCCAAGGCGGGTGGATCACAAGGTCAGGAGATAGAGACCATCCTGGCAAACACAGTGAAACTCCGTCTCTACTAAAAATACAAAAATTAGCCGGGCGTGGCAGCGTGTGCCTGTAGTCCCAGCTGCTGGGGAGGCTGAGGCAGGAGAATGGCGTGAACCTGGGAGGCGGAGCTTGCAGTGAGCCAAGATTGCGCCACTGCACTCCAGCCTGGGCGACAGAGAGAAACTCCGTCTCAAAAAAAAAAAAAAAAAAAAAATTAGCTTCAGTCAATTCAGAGTTAATATTTGAATTAGTTTGGGGGAAAACATAGCAATGTTAAAACAGGCTATTTCTTTGCCAACTCCCAGTACTATATTATATATAGTTCGTGTGTGTATGTCGTAAACCCATTATACAGTGCTGTTATTTTTACTTCAAACATACATATTTCTTTCAGAGAAACTAAGAGAAACAGCAAATGATATATCTATTTACTAGTTTTTCATATTTATCATGTATTTACTTCTGGGACTCTTCATTTTGTTGATCTGAGTAGTTGCCAGTTAGTAGCATTCCACTTGACTCTTCTCCTAGGGATGTATCCACTCAGTTTTTTTTTTATTTAAAAGTGTCTATTTTTCTTTAAATTTAAATAATAGCTTTGCTGGATATATAGAATTCTTGTTTGTTTTTTCCTTTAGCACTTTGAGCATTTCCTTTCAGTTTCTTCTGGCTCCCATAGTTTCTGAAGAGGAGTTAATCATTAATTTTGCTGTGGCTCTCCTGTGTATAATATATGTTTTTCTGGCTGTTTTAAATATTTTCTTGTTATCTTTGGCTTTCAGGAGTTTGACTGTGTTGTGTATAAGGACAATTTGCTGTTTGTTTATTTGAATGAAGATTTATTAAAATTCTTGGATCTATAAATTAATATTTTCCAACAAATTTGGAAAGTTTTAAGACATTATTTTAAAATTTTTTCTTCCCTTTTTTCTCTAGTCTGGGATTTCCATTATACCTATTTAGACCACTTCATATATCGTTCTCAGAGTTTTCTGAGGTTTTTTTTTAAGTCAATTTTTGTTTCTTTCAGCTAGGACAGTTTCTATGGATGTATCTTCAATTACAAGAATTACTTTTCTTTGGTCTTCTGTCTGCTCTTCAGCCCATTTAACCATTTTAAATTTCAGTTATTTACTTTTCAGCTCTATATCTTTTTGAAAAACATAATTTCTACTGTTTTGCTGAGATTTCTTATTATCACTAGCAAATTTTCTTTTAATTTCCTTTTAATCCAGCATATTTTCTTTTAATTCTTTGAACATATTTATAATAGCTTCTTTGATGTCTTTACCTGCTAAATTCAACATCTGGCCCAAATTGGAGGCAGTTGCTATTGATTGCCATTTTTCTTGAATATATGTCATAGTTTTCCATTTCATTGCACCTGTCTTTCTAGCCCTGACTGAACCCAACATTAAAAAGAAATCTGGCTGAAGCCAGTGGATTACCTGAGGTCAAGAGTTCGAGACCAGCCTCGCCAACATGGTGAAACCCCATCTTTACAAAAAATACAAAAATTAGCCAGGCATGGTAGCATGCGCCTGTAGTCCCAGCTACTCAGGAGGGTGAGGCAGCAGAGTTGCTTGAACCTGGGAGGTGGAGGTTCCAGTGAACCGAGATCGCGCCACTGCACTCCAGCCTGGGCGACAGAGCGAGACTTCGTCTCAAAAAAAAAAAAAGAAAAGAAAAGAAAAAAAAGAAGTCTGAATTGACAGAGTACCTCAGTCACTTACCTAAGGTATATATTAACACACTGCCAAATATCTGCAGGTTTCCATACCACATATCTTCTCTAGCTATGCTTTGTAAGTCTCTGGCTTCTAAAAAAGTAGTTGTCACACTGACAATTTATTGTTTATTTGCTTTGTTTGATTAATATAAATAGCTACAGTGAAAAAAATTAAGACCCTTAAAAATACCTATTTAGGACTGGAGTTACTGATATTGATTCTGTTGACTTAGTCTTCATTATGTGTTGAATTCCTGAATCACAGGGAGCTTCTTTTTTTATATTATGCAGCTCAAGTCTGTTCTTATATATTAGATTATATCAACTTGATTAAATTTGCTTTTATATGTCTCAACTGGCAGTCATTTCCATGGGCAAAATAGAAACCTTTGAATTATCTTCTTATTTGATTAGGACATGCTGTATTTTTTAAAGCATTTTTTTCTCTTTTCTAAATCAAGATTTAGTCATCTTAATTAGAAGTGGTAGGTCCTACAGCCAAATTTTAAATCAAGCCAACAGCCCCAGTTTTTGACATGGCAGTGGACATTGGTATAAGGAAGTCTTCCTTTATTATCATTCTCTATGGAAGAAGGAAGCAGAGCAATTACTATTGCAGAGTAATTTAATACTGTTTTATTAAACATGGTCTTTCATCTTGGTAAGGAGTTCTGGGATTCATGAGGATGTCCTTTTTCTGTGAAATACGATCCTGTTTAAACAGATTAATTCATAATCTATAGTCATATTATAAAAACATAAAAGAATAAAGATGAACTAAATTCTGAGAAGAGAATAAAATGTAAGAATCAATTAACTTGCATCCTTTTAAAAATTATGATCCTATTACTTTAATAGTTAGATGTAGTTTTCCTCTTTCTTTTCTGAGTTAATATTCTTTCTTTATATCAGATACTTGACATGTTAGACTAGAGAAGAGGAATTAAAACTTGATTAATGGTCCCAGTTTGGAGTTTAAATCATTCAGATACATTAAATTGTTATAAAGTGACGCTTGTTTTTAAATAGTGGGTGACTCTTTTAGTGGACATTATTTGGTGTTTAAATTACAGTTTACTTTCTCTACTCAGGAAGTGTTTTGGAGGAATAGCATTTTGGGCATTTTAGAGCACTTCCATGAAAAGAAATGTTTTTTATGTAATGCTTTGTATGTAAAAGTGCTATAGAAACAAAGTTTTTCTCATACTTCTTTTAATAGCAACTATTATTTTCTCTAAAGGGAAACAAAAAAATTAAATTGCAGAGAAATGAAGATTTTCTTCTGAAACTAGATGAAGTCTTTAATTCAATGGAATATTCATTTTATTTTTCATACGTGATTATTCCTTTATTCTTCAGATTATTCCATGTTTTCCATTTTTTGTATGTATTTTAATGTCTATGGATCTATGTTTTAATAAGTAAAAATTTGCTCCATGGCACTTAAGGCACAAAAAAAACTACATCCATTTATTTTACTGATTTTTAAATAATATTTTTTCCAGGCCCCACTTAACCACAATGTTTTAAATCCTCAGAATCATATTATTTTCCCCAGCCTCTGAGTTAGCCACATTAGAATGAGGTATACCTCAGTGTAATATGAGAGCCCCACGTTAATACCTTCCTGGCTACCTCCAGTGGATTATTCAGATGCATATTGGAAGGTGGCTCTTATGACTATGGCCAATTCCACCTCAACCTGCTATCCATTACCAGATGGGATTTTAGGTTTTCTTTCTGTTCTCCTTCCTAGGAGTCCTGGCTATTATGGTAAGACTAGATATGGATATTAGGAAACCTATTTTTGCAAGCAAAGCAAAAAAGGAGCACTTCTGCTTCCTTAGAGATTGGTTGATATTTTTGAAATATACCACTGCTGTACTTGGGCAAAGCAAATATCTTACTCATTTTTCTAGAGATTTAAATCTGCATTGCCTGGTCAGGATGTCTACATTGTTAGCAGACAAAGGAGCATACTCAAGTGGCCAGATACGGAGTTTAATCCCTCCACTCAGTAGCCATTTCTGAGTATTCTCTGCAGCTGTGAAACAGTCATGATAATTTTCTCAAAATCATATTTTTGCACCAACTCTAGAAGCTGTAATACATGCTGGGGAATGTTATGCTTAGAAGGATTCTTAGCAATGTGGAGGGAGATTCCTATTATCCAACAAAATGCATTTGCTCCAAACAAACCACATCTTTATTTTTTTAAAAAAAGCAAATATGGCTTGATGCTTACACATCAGAGTTGTCATAAAATTCAACCTCGGTCATCTGGGACCCACTTTTCCCTATTTCTTCAGGGTGAAACAAGATCAGTAGAACTTGCTTAGACTAGAGCAGAATTTCTTAATCTTGACACTACTGACATTTCAGACCAGATAATTCTTTGTTACGAGTGCTGTCCTGTACATTGGAGGATGTTTAGCAGCATCCCAGCCTCTGCTAACAAGACGTCAGAAGCATCATCTAGGTGCTCATGTGGGAAATGTAGAACCCTCCTCCTATACATCTCTAGGCATTGCCAAATATCCCTTTGAAGGGTAGTTGCTCCTGGTTGAGAACCACCGCTCTAGAACAATTGGGAAGGGGTCTAGTTTCAGTTTTAGTTTTTATGGCGGCTATTGGCATTTGTCTTTGACAATGCCTGCTTGTCACTGAAGGCTTGTGCTTCTATTTTCCCTTTGTGAAGTCATGAAATCTCTGTCAAGGCTCCCAGGCTGTGGTACTTACTGCCTAAACTCTTCAGGCCACACTGGCAATGATCCTTCTTAGAGGTCTTATAAGCCCTGAAAGTGGTGTGCACAGAGGGCAGAGTCCTTCTTGGGAGATCCCGTCCCCAGCATTTGGGGACTCAGTTCTTTCTGAGCTCACATCTTTTATTTATTTATTTATTTATTTATTTATTTATTTATATTTATTTTTTATTGAGATGGAATTTTGCCCTTGTCACCCAGGCTGGAGTGCAATGGCACAATCTTGGCTCACTGCAACCTCAGCCTTCCAGGTTCAAGCTATTATCCTGCCTCGGCCCTCCCGAATAGCCAGGATTATAGGTGCCCACCATCAGGCCCAGCTAATTTTTGTGTTTTTAATAGAGACAGGGATTCACCATGTTGGCCAGGTTGGTTTGAACTCCTGGCCTCTGGTGATCCGCCAGCCTCAGCCTCCCAAATTTTTGGGATTACAGGCTTGAGCCACTGGGCCCGGCCAAACTCAGATCTTTTCTATTTCCTTCAATTCTACAGCTTTCTTTATCTTAGAAAATCTCAAACAATGGTATAATGAAACTAACTTTGAGAACAATCCTTAATTATCTTGGAAAAGTAGAACCTCATGTCCAGGATACAAAACCCTGGTTTTCTTGCCAATACCTCAATGGAAACACTGTAATCTATGTATCCATTTACTCCTTTTTCTCTTTTTAATTACTCTTCTCTAATTCTCCTCTCTTCCTGTATTATCTCTCTTTTTCTTCTCTTTTTTTTTTTTTTGTTGAGACAGAGTCTCACTTTGTCACCTAGGCTGGAGTGCAGTGGCGCCATCTCAGCTCACTGCAAGCTCCGCCTCCTGGATTCACACCATTCTTCTGCCTCAGCCTCCCAAGTAGCTGGGACTACAGGCGCCCACCACCACGCCTGGCTAATTTTTTGTATTTTTAGTAGAGACGGGGTTTCACCATGTTAGCTAGGATGGTCTAGCTCTCCTGACCTCATGATCTGCCCGACTCAGCCTTCCAAAGTGCTGGGATTACAGGCGTGAGTGACCATGCCCAGCCCAATTTGTTTTTTTTATTCTGTCTTCCCTTCTATTTCTTCTTCAAAACAGCAATTATTGACACAGAAAATTTAGGAAAATGAACAGGAATCTCAGCTGTGTGTGGTGGCTAATGTCTATAATCTTAGCACTTTGGGAGGCCAAGTTTCCAGGATTACTTGAGTCTAGGAGTTTGAGACCAGCCTGGGCAACCTAGTGAGAACCCAGCTCTACAAAAAGTTTAAAAATTAGCTGGGAATGGTGGTACATGCCTGTAGTCCCAGCTACTAGGGAGGCTGAAGCAAGAGGATTGCTTGAGTCTGGGAGTTTGAGGCTGTAGTGAGCAATGATTGCACCATTGCACTCCAGCCTGGGTAATAGAATGAGACTCTGTTTCAAAAACAAATACAGCAACAAAAAAAAATGGGAAACTCATCAATCCTACATCTCTGTTAATTCAGAGGAATGTTAAGGCAGAGATCGGCATTTATACTCATTTTCCCAAGAGGAAAAAATGTGTTTATATGGGACCCCAAAACCATTTATTGCAAAGTACAAAATGTAATGTTTGAAAATTTTACAATGCCAATAAAATTGCCTGCTTCTTCTTTTCTTCCTTTCAAGTTCATTTCATTTCTTTTCTTCAGCTGGCAGCAAGCATTGTCTGAACATTGAAGTCAAGAGCTTTGGCTTATCTCCAAGGGTGAGGGAGCAGGCTAAGGAGAGCAATTCACAGCTTAGTGGAAATATTTTGCCATAGGAGGGAGAGCTACTATCATTTCTTGGAACATTAAAAAAAATAACTTTTGAATCAACCTGAAGGTTGAGGCAGGATTAAGAATCATCCATAAATTTGAGGTGGAAAAGTTCTTGGCAGAGTTTACAAGGCTGGAAAATCACTAGTTTCTCTCTTCCTTATCCACAAAAGGTCAGTAAGTTATTTAGCCTTTGGATAATATACTCACCACTTTCTCAGCCGTGTCCTGTATCTGACCATGTTCCAGGCAACTCTTTCTGCACTAGCTTCCACCTGCCACCTCCCCAAAGACCTCTGGAGATCATTGATGAGGTTGTGTGGGTTGCCCTCTGGCTCTCTTCTCTCCCTCCAACCAGACTGAGGGTACTCAGGCATTCTCCCTAGTTACCGAGAGGACCCCATGGCTGTGGGTGAATGTTTCAGGCCTAATGTTCCTTTCCTAAAGGTGAGCCCTGGTAAAGAATCCAATTCTCCATGTTGGGTGAAGAAGGTTATGGGCTCTGAGCGGGCTCTACTCCATATTCCACAAATGCTCAGCCATTTGAAGTGCGCTGCATCAGGGAAAATGCCTCGTAGCTTACCTTCCACAGTCTTCCTTTCATTCAGCTCATTTGGATCCTTCTTTGGCAGTAATCTGGTATACGTCATGGAAAAACCATAGTTATTTCTACCCTGCTGTGACATCTACTCTGAATTGTGTGCCTCCAATTATGTGAATCTGGCTTTACTGGAGTCCCTAAACTTCTCACTACCCTGATCAGTGCTAGAAGGTAACCCTCAGAAGGACAGCTTGATTTATATCCCCATGGGCCATTCTTACAGTTATTTATGCTGATCTTGATTGATGCTGAACAGCCTGCCCAAACTGCAATACAATTTACACCCAAATTCATGAGCCAATAGTATTCCAGATGATGTTGCCGTATGTAACAGCATTTTAAGTTAACCCATACTATACTTAGATGTGTACAAAATGTAGCTACTTAACAATTTTTGGTAAGATATTCCAAGTATATTGGAATAAAGGTGTAAATGTTAACATAATAAATATCACCAAACTTAAGAAATGAAATAACTTTAATTCTTAAAAACAAAAACAAATACAACAACAACAGAAATGGGAAACTCATCAATCCCACATTGCTGTTGATTCAGAGGAGTATTAGGCAGAGATTGGAAGTTACACCCATTTTCCCAAGAGGAAAAAATGTGTTTATATGAGACCCCAAAACCATTTATTGCAAAGTACAAAATGTAATGTTTGAAAATTTTACAATTTTCAAACCCTTTCTATGTGGCCTGTGCACTCGGTCCCATTTTATTGTTCTCTCTGTTCTCATAGGTTACCACTTATTCTGAATTTTGGCTTTATCATTCTACATATTTCTTTATATTTTTACTTTGTTTTTATACAGTTTGAGAGGCAGTTGTGCATAGTAGTTGAAAGCATAGACTCTGGAACCAGACAACCTAGGTCTATGTCCTGGGAATCCCATTTTCTAGCTGTGTGTCCTCTAGAAGTTATTTAATTTCTTTATATATATTTTGGTTTTTTAAAAAACCTGTAAAATGGGGATAATAATGGTACTGACCTCTTAAGGTTATGAAGAGTAACTAATTGAATATACATAAAATCTTAGAATAGTACCTAGAAGCTCCATATTAAATGTCTACAATCATTGTTATCTTAAATCCATACTTTTGCATGTTTTTAAATTTCATATAAATGATATCATAGATATCCTTCTGCAACTTCCATTATTTGCTTAATATTATGTTTTTGACATTCATCCATGTTGATACACATAACTTTCTTTTATGGTAAGTCTTTCATAGTGTGATTTTACCTAAATTTATTTATCCATTCTCCTGTTGAAGGACATCTGGATCATTCTTTTATTTTTGTAATAACAAAGAATCCCACTATGAGTGCATTTTATGTATCTCTTTATACTCAGGAACAAGATTTGTTCTAAGGCTTGTACATAAAAATAGAATTTGTGAGTCTTGTTTTGTTTGCTTATTAAATAATGAGTACATTTATTCACAATCTAACCTCCCCAACTCCATCCTTTCCTATAATAATCGCTCTATATAGAGGAGAAACTTAGCTTGTTGAATCAATGTAACCTAGTCTCCTTTGATTGAAAGGGTCTTTGAATGACTGTTATCTTACATAGATGGTAAGTTTCCACACTTCCCCTCTTTCCCCTGTGCCTTGCTAAGGTGGCATCTAGGGCCTAATGATCTTGTGAAGTGTGGGGAGGTGGGAAGGTCCAGAACCTTTCATCCTGCTATTGGGCCTTGTCGACTGCTGGTCCTTCTCTGAGGGCTGCATTCACTCCTGGATATTGTGGTTTCAGTTGGTCATGAAATCATTATGTGTTGAAGCTGTTTTAACCTAATTTCAAACCTCTGTTGCTTTCTCAGCACTTTAAGTAACTGTGCAGGTCCTATCCTGCAATTAAGACAGAGGGAGACTTTTGGGCTTTTGTAGGAACTGGCTAGGCTATGAAAGAGCCATGGGCACCACCTCCAGCTCCTATAACAATTCCTTCCCACTACTGTAATATCGCTCCTGCACCAGATGGCTATGGCTCAACCTGGGGATTCTCCTGCCACTCCCTCCCCGTAGGCACACAAGCGAGACCTGGAGGTGTGCCATGGACTCCCCTGATGCTCTCTGGCTTCTTCAAACTCTCTGGATGTTTTTATTATGCTTTTCTCTGGGGTTCCATCCCGAGAGAGGGACAATACTTGATTTCTCAACTTTGTCTTTTTCTGTTATACAGGACATTCACGTGGGCTTGATTCCTATCCTTTTCTTCTTTGGGAAGGAATTCCCTTATGGCCTGTTTTCCTTCAACCTGAGGTGCATGTGCCTAGTCTGGTTTCCTTCAGCCAAAGTAGCTGGCAGGATATGGGGAGCGAGAAATCAGTTTAAGGTTAAGAGCACAACAAACATGAGTTAGTCACAACATCGAACATACAGCGCAGATGCCAGAATATACTTTTTTTTTTTTTTAGAGGGAGTCTTGCTCTGTCACCAGGCTGGAGTGCAGTGGCGCGATCTCAGGTCACTGCAACCTCTGCCTCCCGGGTTCAAGCCATTCTCCTGCCTCAGCCTCCCGAGTAGCTGAAACTACAGGCGCCCACCACCACGCCCAGCTAATTTTTGTAGTTTTAGTAGAGATGGGGTTTCACCATGTTGGCCAGGATGGTCTAGATCTTTTGACCTCGTGATCCGCCCACCTCAGCCTCCCAAAGTGCTGGGATTATAGGCGTGAGCCACCGTGCTCAGCCCAAAATATATCTTTTAACAAGTGTGAGGGTACTGCTGATGACGGGCAACCTAAACCTGGATTCTGATGGAAAATCAAAATATGTGGTTGGCGTCAGTCTTATTTATCGTGGGACAGACAGAAACTATGTGAAAGAGAACTGCTGGGGCCAGAAATCTGAATTAATTGGGTAATTATTATGTACAACAAGGAGTGCATCTAGCAGGCAGACATGTTCCAACCACAGGCGCTTGTGCTGTGGAGCACAGCACGAGATCAGCAGAGATGATGGAATGGTGGGCATCACGCCATCCGAGGCTGCTAGAGGCAGTCAAATGCATGGCAGAGCAAAGGCACAGGTTCTGTCCACATGACCAGCAGAGAGGGTATGTCTTCACGATGCCCCCACAGGATCTGTCACCACTGCACATGGATGGCAGTGCTGCTTCAGTCAGAACTCTGCTATGATCTCTCTACTGGTGATTTATGTGCCTCTCAGGATAAGATATTTCATAGCTTTTGCCTCCTAATAATAAGCTAAAAGAATTGAAGGATCGGGAGAAGTCAAGGTGATCAAGAAGTCAAGGTGGTCATTACCTTGCTCATAAAAAACTCTATAAATTGCCAATATTATGATAGGCTAGCTGGTTTAAGCAATGGCCGCATTTCAGGGGTGCCCAGGGTGAAGGCCTGTATAAACTCTTGCTTTCATATCCATATATGGCTGCTGTCACAGAATATTGATGAATTAATTCAGGTAGGGTATATGAGAAGGACATTCAAAGAATTCCATGGCAGAAGCAATTTCACAAGAAGAGAAGCAGAAAGCTTACTTAGGAAGCTGTTCGGTTTTTGCGAAAATTCCCTCTTAAGATATTAGTTATGGGAAAAGGAGTTGGGATCTAATGTTCAGGAATAAAAGAGTCTAGCTGCTTGCAGAAAAGGTTCAGGTTAATTAAAGATTCAATATTTTCACCTCTGAGTGCAGGATAATATTAGCTAACCAAGTGGCAATTTCATAGGCCTGGCTTAATCATTTGATGATGAGCCATCCTGGTTTTTTTTTTTTTTTTTTTTAACCAATTATGAGATGACAGAGAGGGGAAATAAAGTTAGCTGGAAAGGAAGAAAACAAAAGTTGACTTTCTGAAAGACATTTTAACTCATTTTCACTCTCTAATAAGATTGTATGAAATTCTTGCAATGGGAAGATACTGGGAAAAGTCTTATAAAAAGTTTATGTGTATATATACATACAGATATATCTATGTAAATATGCAAAATACAAAGGAATAAATCAAAAAATGAAATAAAACAGACTACTAAAACATGTTTGAATAAATTTAAAAGGGCAATGAAGGATGAAAAGAGAAACAAAAATTATTGAAGACAAAAAGCAAAATAATAGAACAGTAGACCTAAATCCAAACACCACACACACACACACACACACACACACACACACACACACACACAGAGTGTTGTTTTCTGCATTAATATGACAAGTAGTTTGGCCACATTTCTTAACCTGTTAGTGTTCCATTTCCGTACTTAAAAAGTCGAGTTTGTAGCCAGCTCTTTATCTTGCTGAAGGGTTAGGAGGATTAATGAAGTCTTACGTTGGTTCTGAATATCAACCTCTGAAAGTGCAGCACCAAATTCCACTTTCCATACCACACCATAAAAATCTACTAAATGAAAATGAGTGGATAAGGAATGCTGCATTTCTAGCATTCTCTAGCATTCTCACACTTCACCCATGACATTTAGCTCCAGTACTGCAGATCCTCTTCTTAGCCTTAACTCTCTTCTGATTTCTGAGAATTAAGTCGGACTTCAGAATTGGCAACTGAGATGTATTCTACTAGTTGGTGTTGACAGATTTTTATTATGTTGAGATTAGAAATTTTTTTTAGCAGCATGCATGTGAAAGTGCAGGCAAGACAGGGAAAGAAAAAGAATGTGCTGGTGAGTTAGACAGTAATGCATACCCTGCAACACAGAGCGCGCTGAAACAGCAGAGGACGCAGGAGTAAGACTGCACAGAAGAATACAAGTCTCCAGTGAGAAATCTGAATCCCTGTGATTACTATCAGTAGGAGTAAGACAAATGACCTTTGAAAAGGAGAGGTAGCTTGAAATTTCCCTTTGTTTTGCTATGAGTTCCCTGCTGGTCCTTTATCAGTTTTCTTTCCCTGGGTCTGGAACGTTCAGGGCTGATTGTTTTCAGCAGACAGCTGAGTTCTATCCAGCTCTACTCCCCACAATGGTACTAAAGGGCTACACTTATTAGCAGCAGGCCCTTTCTGGGGAAGAGCTACATAATTTTTAAGGTGACCTAAAATAATTTAGTTCAGAAAAATACCATTATGATTGGCCAGCTCAAAAAAGTGCTGCTGAGCTGACTATAATTCATCTACCTCCTTTAACAGCTACCATTTAAGTTGCATTTGAACACTGAAAACAAATAGGCTTTCATTGTATGTCTGAAATCTTTAATATAGCTTCAAAGTCCTAAAGGAAAATACTGCATTGCAGCTCTCCTGTTTTTGCAGTGAATCTCTGTTGGCATGTGGCTGCAGAGGAGGGGCCACCACAAAAGCAGCCTGTTTTCAGCTCAACTCAGCAGATCCCTCAGCTCCAGACTATAATGAAAGAAGTGTCCTCAGCTTGCCCAGGGCAAAGGAGGCTGGGGAGGGAAGGCTACATACACAGGTACTAATTAAACAGATTTGGTTATCTTTTTTATTTTTTAAAAATTATTGAATATTTATCAGGCAATACACTTTTTTTCAAATAGCCAGACATTTTTCTTTTTGAATTCTAGAGAACTTACAAAGCAGATTCAAGATACCCAATATATTCTGGCCATTCTTACAGGTCTTGCTTAACTTTAACCACAGCAGATGTACATTCTGGGTCTTGATCATCAGCAGTCTGGCCAGAGAAAGGCCCACTGCAAACTGAGCAAAATTTGGCGAACGATTTAGAAGATGATGATGTTCATTCATTCACTCATGTATGCATGCATTCTCCATGCATTAATTGAATATTTCTACCATATTCTGGGCACTGGAAATGCAGAGATAAACAAGACCTAAATCATCAACTTCAAAAGTTGCTTTTTAACCCATGCCAAATAGCAGTTTTCAAGAGTGTCTGGATGTCCCCTCAATCTCCTTTCTTTGTTTGCACACGAGGACCTGGGGCTGGCTGCATTGCAGTGTCTTTTAGTCCAATCAGAGCAGTTTCATGCCACTTTTCTTTAAGACTTTGCTGCTAAATTTCATTTGTTAAGGAGTGGAGCACAGGTGGGACATACAACCATCGGTCATGCCAAGAATGACTCGTGCTTTAGGTAATATTATATCTCCTTTTACAGATGCAGACAGATGAGGTAAAGTGACTTGCCAAAGCTCATTCAGCGAGTGAGTGATAGAGCAGATTCCGACTCAGAGTCCTCATCTGCTGCACCTCCTGTCCCCAAGGTGATCTAATATGAGCCTGCTTTGGCATAGAGTGCAACCAAACCAGCAACTCCTGGGACCCTTGAATACAAATCTGAGGCCTATTAGAATGGCTTTGACCTCACTTAAAAAAATTTCTTCAGTCTTTCTGTAGCAGTAATTTAGGCTCACAGGATGCTTATTTCTACTAAAGTACTATTAATAGTTTGCCAAAAGTTTGCCTTTTCTATCTCTTTTCCTCCCTTCAGTGAATTGTGTTATCAGCTGCCCTTATTACAGTGTTGTCTATTTAAAGCAGTTATGATGGTTTCCTCCTGAAATGCAACCATCAAAAATTCTGCTTTAGTAACCCAGAGCATTTTCCCTTTAAAGGTATAAAGAGAATTACAAAAAAATTTACTGTATGAGACTTGTGCTTTTTCATAACAACATGAAGCTTCTAAAAAATCTTGCCTCAATTTTTAACAGGGAAGCCTCGTCTATTACTCCAAAAGCAGGTCTGTTTGAGAAAATGTTTTGCAGTTGAGAGCAGTTTGAAGGAGGCTCTCGGTGGGCTTTTGTTCTTGCCTGTTTAACAGCTTAAGGTTTAGAGAAGCCCATTTGAGTTCACCTTTTGCATTTGAGTCCAAAAACTGAATCCATTAAAGGGCTGTCTTGAGCCTGCAGTGAATTTCAGAGCTCCTAGGAGGACGCTCCGGGCTCACTTAACCGGTTTGAAGTCACATGGCCTCAGGCTCCACTGTCTTTATTTGGAGGAAGATGGGAGTCAGGGAATTAGTTCAAAAGCTGCAACCACTTTTTTCCTTTTGTCTCTAACGTCTGTTGTTCAGCACTGGTTCTGCACCATTTGCAATATTTTAAGAACCATTCCAGAGCACCTAAGTCATAGCAGTTAGAAGTAATATTGTTCTATCACCTTTTCTACTACTTTTCATATTTGCATCTATGTCATCCATATGCATTTGGTTTGGAAACTTGGAGGATAAAAAAAATAATGCAAACTTTCTCTCCAGTCCCAGATGGAATTTTCATTTGTTTTTGTTTGTGGTTTTTGGTATGTGTGTGTGCATGTGTGTGTGAGAGAGACAGAGAGAGAGAGAGAGAGAACATAGAGAACAGAGGGAGGACTTTGATCTCTGACAGCCAGATCATGCAGAGAATGAACATATTGAAACTGCCTTTGCAAAAATTGTAACAGTGAGAAAATTCTGACAGTGAAAGAGATCTGACCTAGCTTCTTGCTTCTAAACTTCAAGCTGTCCTTGTTCATTCCTGGGCACAGGTGAACTAACTTTGGGAAGAATTTAGTATATAGTTTAATTTTGAAACAAAGATGATAACAGCCCTATCCCAAAACAAACCCCCTTCTTTCCCAGGGACCAGTCTGCCTTTGTAGGGCTAATAAATTAGCTACAAGATTAGAAATTATATCTGAGGAGTCATGCAGCCAGAAGGTGCAAGATTCTGAACCTTCCCAAATTGCTCCTGGGATTACTGTTGTAAAATCTAAGATCAGTGTTTGAGATGTTTTGCAGATCCTGTATTCCCATACACCAGCTGATGCCACCCGGACCTGTAACTGGCTCAACAAATTCTGCAATCCTACCCAGGAACAGAAGACAGCAAGGAAAACCCAGTTGAACCCCTATGATTTATTCTTTGACCCAAACAATTGGCACTCCCTACTTCCCAACTCCCTATCTACCAAATTATCCTTAAAAACACCTGATTCTTGAATTATCAGGGATACTAATTTGAGTAATAATCAAACTCCGGTCTTCTGTACAGCCAGCTCTGCATGAATTAAAGTCTGAAGCAGTGCCACTGTCTGGGGTAATACTCAAGGTTTGTTGCCTCATGCCAAGGAAATCAAGGACACAGACACACGTGGAGTGAGGTTAACAGCAGAGGCTTAATAGGCGAAAGAAAGAGGAAAGAGAATAACTGTCTTGCAGAGACAGAGAGGGGCACAGAAGTGGGTCTTCTGGCTGGTGGTGGAGTGCACAGGGTTTTATAGACAGGCTTGAGGAGGCAGTGTCTGATTTACATATGGACCAAATATTGGTTGGACCAGGTGTGACATTTACATAGCATGTGGGGAAGCTGGCCTGCCAAACCCTAATCTTATTATGCAAATGGGGTCTTTGCCTGACCGACACCATGTTGTCTGCTCCCTACTGCACACTGATTGGCAAGAAAAAGGGAAGATGGAGCCGCCATGTTGGACATGCCTAGCCCCCAGATAGCCTTTTCTTATTAGTATAGCTGCCAGCATTCACCTGTGCAAGTTTCCAGCTTGCTTGTCTATGTCTGGAGCTTGATTTTCCAGGCTGCTCTTTGTTAGAAAAGAAAATGATTTTGAGGCTGCTTTTCATTAAAAGAAAAACCTTACTGAGGACTTTCTTACCCTCACTATCTGCCTAAATAATTTCTTTTTAACTCCTGTATCTGAAAGGGTGACTCTGTAAGCTCAGACTCAGACCACGCCACACCGGTTGCAATCAAGAGATCTTTACTGGAGGAGTCCGAGGGAGAGCCGAAGCGGAAGAAGAAAGAGAGCGAGGGCTCTGCAGCCTCCGTCTTTTATGCCTAGGGACGTTACGTGGGGGTCGCTGGTTGGCTGAGGGGCTGGGTCTAGGCTGAGGCGGGAAGGCGTGACCTCTGGCTCCTTTTGGCGGGCCTGTGTTGCGGAGGAAGAAGAACCTGGAACCAGCGCCATTAGGGTGCTCTTGTTACCTAACATTCCTCCCTTTTTTGTTTTTTTAAGAAGTGGGGAAGTGAGCGTCGCTGTTCGTCTGGCTACTTCCTGCTGAACGGGGGCGTCGTGGGGAAGGGATATTGGAGGACTGTAGGGGCAGAGCATCAGCAGGAGGCCAAAGAAGACGGCGCTGAAGGTGAACACTTCCCGGGGTGTGAAGTCTAAAATGTCCCTTGACGCGAGCCATCCGTATGGCAGGGAAGGATCTGCTATAAGCCACGTATCTTCTTGGAGGGCCTGGAGGAAATCTAAGAAATTACAGGTCCTGGAAGCAGAGGCCATAGGTACGGGAGTCCTGGTAGTCTTCCTCGGTTGCTAGGAGTTGGTAGTGCCTAATGAGAAGCTGGTTAAAAGTCTGGTTAGATAAGGAGGAGATTCATTGTTGTACGAACTTTATTAGGCAAGGGAGGAGAATACACAAGGCCGCTATGCCTAAGAGGGGTCCGAGAAACGGTAGGAACCAAGCTAAAAGAGGCATTTTTAGAGTGTCCCAGGAGAAGGAACGAGAATCTGAGATGCGTTGTCTGATCTCAGAAGCCTTGTCCTGTATACGCTGGGCAGCATCTCGCACTATCCCTGACTGATTAGTGTAAAAACAACACTTTTCCCCTAAGAAGATGCAGAGTCCTCCTTTCTCAGCAGTGAGGAGGTCTAGGCCTCAGCGGTTTTGGAGAGTCACTGCTGCTAAAGAGTCTATTTGAGATTGTAAAGTAAGGATAGATTTTGTTATTTCTTGTAAACTGTCTGAGAAATCTTTTGAGAGGGCGTGGTAGTAGGATAATGACGTGGACAAGCCAGCTATTCCAGTCTCTGTGGCAGTGGCTATTTCTAATCCTATAAGTAGGGGTATTAGTTGCACGGCTCTTCGCTGACGGACTTGAGCTTTGAGGGGTACTGATAAGGTCTGATTCCCTGGGGCAATGTCAATGTGGGGGCTTAGAAAGACTAAGGTGCAGGTGCCTGTCCAGTTAGTGGGGAGGCAGATATAGGTTGACATTCCACATAAGAAGAATATGCCTTGGCTGGGTAGACAGAACTCGTTATGTATGTTAAAAAGGTGTGTGAGTTTGTTGTTTTCATTCTCCCATACTCCTAGAGTACTTGCTAAGGTGGCTCCAGTGAGCGGCTGGAAAGGGGTGTTGGGAGTAAACTGAGTGGCTCCCTGTGTTTTATTTTCCCATTGGAGGAAAAAATGTTTTGTATCTACTAGGAGCCATTCGAGAGAGTGATTGAAAGAGGGGATGAGAAGGCACTCACTAGTGGTGGGGGCGCTGCTGCAGGGAGTCCAGGGGTGAATGGTCATGCAGGGAGTATGTCTGCCATTACAGAACCCGGACTGTTTGTTGAGTAGGGAGGAGGTGATGATTTTGGGGGGCCCAGAGAAGCGGACAGGCTGGTTGAATGGAGCTGTTTGGGTGACTTGAAAGCTAGCATGATCCACTGGGGCTTGAAGTTGTAAGGTGTAATTACACTGATGTGGTGGTAGGTGCCCTAGAGGCAGGCCAGATGACAGGTTGCATTGTATGCATAAAGGGGCTTGGAAAGTTAAAATAGTATTTGTGGTTACAGGGCCGTGTATGGGCTTTTTATTGTTTGTGTAACAGGTGGTGTTGGAAATGTAAGAAAGCAAAAGTTGGGTTGCACATCCTGTTATGGTATTTTTGGTCGTATCAGAGATGGGGAAGTTGGCTAATGACTGCATGTTTAGAAGTTGGAAAGGGTCTTTTCCTTCATAACGAGGGTGGTAGGTCAAGTTGGTGAAGACCTAGTTTTTGCAGGAATGGGAGTGGCAACATAGCCAGAGGTTGATAGAGAGATACACAGCCAACAGTCATTTGCCAGGGAAGGATTGGACTGGTTTAACAGAGTGTGAGTTAAGTTGAGAGTCTTGTAGAGGTAATTAGGAGCTAGTGGAAGGGGAGAGGTGGTTGTATGAGGTGTTGAAGGAAGTAGGAGGGACAGATAGGCAAAGAGTAAAAAGGAAGGTAAAGAGGGTGCTCTGGAAAACGAGACCATTTTATCCAGTCTGAGTTCTCTCGCGTATGTTTTTTGGAGGAAGAGGTCGTTCCTCAGGGTCGTGGTAGGAGCCTTTAGGCGGGGTAGTCGTTGGGCGTATGGTCTGGCATCGTGCCTGGACTATGGGAGGGCCAGTGGTGGAGACAGCGCCCCAATACTCCTGCAGAACCGAGAAAGTAGCTCCGGCATTAAGGAGGAAAATGACGAGACGCCCATCCACTGTAAGAGGCACCTTGGGCTCCTGCGTTGATGGTGTGTGTCGGGGAAGAGGTCCCAGGGCCCCATCAGTCATAGGCCGCTAACCCAATGAGATCAGCTTCAGGACGGGGGTCTGGCCCAGCTCCCCCAAGGGGGCTGGGGCAGTTGGTCGCCCAGTGGCCGGATTGTTGGCACTTGGGGCACGGTCTTTTGGGTGGCCTGGGATTAGGACACTCACGAGCCCAATGACCTTCATTCCCACATTTAAAGCAGGGTCCAGGGGGTTGGCGGTGAGTGGTGGACATAGAGGCATGGTGTCTGATAGGCTGAGTTGAGGCCTTGAAGGCCTGAGCCAACATCTGGCACTTTTGCCTCCTTGCCTGCTCGTCACGGTTGTGGTAGACTTTGAATGCGGTGGCGAGGATCTCGGTCTGCGGGGTAAAGGGACCTCTGTCTAGCTTTTTTAGTTTGGCCTGAATGTCTGGGAAGCTTTGTGTGAAGAAATGGGACATGAGAAGTTGCCTGCCGTCAGGGGCTTCGGGGTCTATGTTGGTGTATTGTTGGAGTGCCTGTGTAAGGCGGACGAGGAAGGCGGACGGGTTTTCATGTTTTTCCTGAATGATTTCATGAAGTTTTTCAAAATTGACTGCCTTTTGGGCTGCCTTGAGGAGACCTGTTATTAAACAGGTGGCGAAGTGGTCCCGGGCCAAGACACCGTTCTGGGAGTTATAGTCCCAGCCAGGGTCGTGTTCGGGGACTGCCTGTGCCCCGATGGGTAGGGCTGGGGTTGTTTGGTGAACCTGATCTGCATAAGGGCCTGCTCCTAGACCGGTCTGCGCTTCCTGAGAAGGAGGGGGTTAGAGAAATTCTGATGTAAGAGGTGGAGTTAGAAGTGTATGAGCCTAAGCGTTGACAAGACAGTCACAGAGAAGGGAACATGGACAGGAACAATATATTTTGTTCGTGTAACTTCTGTAAGAGGGGCGAGGACGGAAAGGTGCGATGTGGAATGAGAGATGGGAGGGCTGAGCGGTGGAGGGGAGGGAGCTGGAGGGGTTGTGGAGGAAGGGGAAAGGAGAGAGAGGTTGGGGGAAGTGGTAAAGGGCGGCGGCCGGAGGATGGGGCTGAGGGTGGTGATATGGAGTTAAGATTGGGGGAAGGTGGGGGCAGCGATACGATGTTGAGGGTTATACAGGGCTGTGGGCATAGGGGATCTCTTCCCATTCTCCTGTTCATTCACAATATTTAGAGGCCCATAAATGGGTCATTTATTTTGGTTGTTTAAGGGGTTGTGAATTTGATTAAGCGTTTAGGTTTGAGGTCAGCGGCAAGGCCTAGGGTAGCCAGATTGTCTAGAAGGCATTTTAGGGGGGAGTCGGCCGGCAGGGATGCGGAGCCTCCCACAGTGGGAGAAGGGGCAGTGATGGCTAAGAGGTCATCCCCTAATTAGCCGAACACTGTAATCAGGTTCAGAGCCTTTGGTTGGTCATCACCAAGGTGAAGGGACTGAAAGGCCAACAGGATGGCCTAGGGACCGTGAGCCACCTGGTACCAGGATTTTGTATGTAGCCAACAGTATGGTGCGGGGCGGAGGCTCAGGCTGGAGGGGCGAGGAGGAGAGGGAGAAAACACCGTTCCCTGCAGGTCGAGGAGGGGAAGCGAATGATAGGGGCCTACCACTGCCATAGGGGCGTCGGGCGAAATGTGTTTGTCATGGGGGTGGCTACGGTCTGGTGATTTGCCTGAGAGGTAGGCCCAGGAGGGGAAAACTTACTGAGATGAGGCCGGTGGTGGGTGAAGAGCGTGGTGAACAGGAAAATGGGTGCAGACTGACCGGGGCCTGGTCTGAGCCTGAGAGGGATTGGGGTCCCACCAAAGGCGGGGAGTCCCAATCCGAGTCACGGCACCAATGAAAGGGTGACTCTGTAGGCTCAGACTCAGACCATGCCACACCGGTTGCAGTCAAGAGATCTTTATTGGAGGAGTCCGAGGGAGAGCCGAAGCAGAAGAAGAAAGCAAGCGAGGGCTCTGCAGCCTCCGTCTTTTATGCCTAGGGACGTTACGTGGGGGTCACTCGTTGGCTGAGGGGCTGGGTCTAGGCTGAGGTGGGAAGGCGTGACCTCTGATTGGCTCCTTTTGGTGGGCCTGTGTTGGGGAGGAAGAAGAACCTGGAGCCAGCGCCATTAGGGTGCTCTTGTTACCTAACAGTATCAACTCTTTCTCTGTTGCAATTCCCTTGTCTTGATAAATCAGCTCTGTCTAGGCAGTAGGTAAGGAGAACCTTTGGGCAGTTATAATATTCTTAGCAGAAAGACAGGGAGGTAGGAAATAGGATACGCCTATGAAGGATCATGTCTGTAGTTGCCTAACTGCTCAGAAGCTATTTTTCCCCAAATGAATTCACAGGCTATGTATATATCATACCTGCCCCATTAAGCAGAGTTGGACCACCTGAGCTTAGGATCTAGTCTAAGCAGATTTGGAAGGGGTCTGCACATACTAAAAATCTGTGATTACATTTTAAGTCTTGAAGTGAAATAATAACTAGTCTATTCAGTCTATATGGCAAGATCAGATGGGAAGAGGTGGCGTAGGAAGCAACTGACACCATGGTCCTGGGGCTGAAGTGTGGAACCCCATAGAAGAAGACAAGAGGGCAGGTGGCTGAAGACACTGGTTGTCTTGACAGTGACTGCAGAACACTACTCCAGAAATGCTGCCTGGGCTCCAGTCCCACTGTGTGCCATGGAAAACAGTATAACTTTGGTTAAATTACTCAACTCCTCAGCCTCAGAATCCTCATTTATGAGATAGTAATGTTTGAATGCTTGTTCCCCAGTGCCGTAAAGAAATAGCACTTGAATATAAATTTAATTTACTCAGCAAGGCAATTTTTACTTCCTGCAGAAAGGGTACACTTGCCAGCAGTCTTGCTACAAGAGTACACCGAACAAAGGAGAGAGAGTCATTTATAATCTGACAAGTCCACCTACTGCTATGTTCGGTTTCCATTGGCTGGAATGGGACTTCACATTCTGTATTTGTCCCGATTGGCTAGCAACTTAGAACTTTTTAAAAGAGGCAAAGGTAGAGGAGAACAAAGGAAGGAGGAAGTAACTTGTGGAATGCTGAGAAAGGTAAAAACACCTTTAAATAAGGAAGAGGAACAGGCTATGACCTAATGCTTGCTTGGACCAGTATAAGCATGCCAGAGCAAATATTTAGGCTAAATTGTGGGAGCTAAGAACATAAAGTACATTGATTTCTTTATCATGGCTAGCAGATATTTAAGAATGTTAGCACAGGTCTTTGAATAAATTTTGCTTCTAAGAGAAGTTACTATTTATTCCTTATTAAGTGGGGAGGAAAGTCTTTGAAGAGGAACCTCTACTTTATTTTTTACAGTGATAATAATAATGAGACCTAGTTTTTAAGTTTTTGTGAAAGAATTATTTAAGGAATAAGTTTCAGGTGCTTGGCACAGTGATTGGTAGAGAGTGTGTATTCAAAAATGTTGAATATTAATTAGATTATTGTTACTATTCAGTGACCAAATATGGCAGAGGCTGGCTAGTTTTTTCTTTTCAATTCCATTTTTCTTTCCTCCTGAGCACATAGCTACTACACACACCCAGCCTTCATTGTAACAGGCGAGCCCATTGAAATGGGCTATAGGAAATGGAGTGTGGGCAGAACTGAGGACACCACCTCCAGGACTGGCCTATGAAAGCCTCATGGGCAATCTTCATGATCTCTTTCTCTCTTCCTCCATGTACTGGATGCCATGATACAGTATAGGACCCCAGTGTATCAAGGGATAGTAGAACAACAAGTTGGAGGGAGCCTGGGTCCCTGGATGACTGTGTGGATGTGAGCACCTTTTGCCTTCTATCTTTGCCACCAACTAGACTTGAGCTATGTGAAGCTACTGAGATTTCTGAATTAATGTGTCAATATCTAGGGACTTTTGCCTTATGACACAGGATATGGTAATAACCTGAACATCCATGTTTAAAAATGTTTTTATATTAATTAAACAAAGTTGGCTATGAATTAATAAATAAATACACAGTGAAGTGGATGGGATAAAAATGATGTGGTATCAGATGTAAATAATCAGCATCAGGACTAATGTAGGACTAGGACAGACACTTACTAGCCACATTAAGAGATTTTAAAAAGCTTAATCTTTAGGTGAACCATGCTGGTTCATATTGGTGGCACAAGTATGTGCTATGCAGGCAACACTGTAATGGGTCATTCTTTCTGCTGGAGTGTATGAGTCAGACTTTTACTAGCACCAAGTGCAAAACTGAAAGGTATGGGCTCCTTTTAAAATGCCTTCTGTATGTTACTCCTCTTATAAACTGGATTCAACAAAAGAAAAAATAAAACACTGAAGGAAATCTAAATATTTTACCCCAAAATATGGTTCCTTGGCTTAATGAGTATTGTGAATTAAAAACCCTTAGAGATCAACAAGCCCTGGAAGAAACTTTCCGTCTACATAAAGATAGGAGTGACCCACCAAGGAGAACAATTGTTCCTGTTCCCCTCCTTGTTATCTCATTATCCTTATAGGAAAGATTTCAGACCAAAAATGTAACCACAGCTGAACAGACCCTTTTTCAAGATAATGACTGTCTCCAAGGATTATTTAAATTACAAAGAGAGCTATTTACAAGTTAATTTCTGTTCTGTGATCCAATCATTCTCCCTAGTAATCATTTATTGCCTCTCAGCAGAACTCCTCTTCTTCCCCTTCTCATACCTGTTTAAACAGGACCCAAACCCCCACTCCTTCTGTAACCTGAAGATGGTATATAAGCTTTTGTACCTCGTTGGGCGGTTGGGTCTTCATTCTGAAGTCTCCTGTGTATGCATGCTATGTAAGTTTGTATGCCTTTTCTCCTATTAATCAATCTGCTTCACCTCAGTGATTTTTCAGTGAACTTTTAGCCCCCAAAATCCTTGGTCCCCATAACACCTTCCCCCTTGCTCCCCATCAGTGCTAAAGCTAATATTTTGCCTGCCTGGCCTAAGACTTAGCATAATATTCTTTAATCACACAAGTGGATTAATTATCAGAAGAAGAAATCAAGGAGGAAATGAGTAGGAAGCTAAGTCAGCATGTGGAACGTTTGGCCATTCAGAGCACTTGATTAGTATGCCGGTGTCCATGGTTAAAGGAATTATTCTGCCCTTCTCTCCTTGGCCTTCAATGCTTGATGCATGTGGTTAAATGGAATTCAGGGCACCAAAACTTCCAAGCAAGAAATGAGACAGCTGGAAGACAAGGGTTTGAAAGTAGAAAGGGAAAAGAAATCTAATCCTTTCAACAGAGCTTGAACATGTGAAGAGTAGAAAGGGTGCTGGGGAAAGGAGCAGCTTGTTATTCTCCAATCCTCATAGCACCTGAGCTCTAGTTAGGAATTTGAACAAGGCACTCTGAGGCTTCTCTTCCCAGCACTCTCAGGTCACTTATGTAACTCAAGAGTTTTCAGATTCAAAAGTGTCTGATTTCTATATTGTTGCCAGCATGACTCAAGCTCTTCACTGACTTTAATGGGCATTTTAAGCACCTTAATTTATTTCCAACCATCAAAATTGTTTTCAAACCTCTTGTTTAGTTCAGAGATTCCTCTCCCACTTAAAATCTGCTTCAGATTGAAGGACAGAGAAGTAACATTGGTTAGCTCAAGTCTTATGCTCTCGGGGAGTGAGTCTGAGCTGTGGTGATGGAGAATCTATGTTTGTGGCTATGGTAGGGATCCCTTAGTTTATATACTCAATGTCTGGAAAGACAGTAAGGGCTCTATGTTAGTGGTCAGACTTACAATTATTTCTGAAACCAAGTGAATGGAGCCTTGAAATAGGAAATTAGATCCAATGCACATAATCTAGCCTTAAAGAGATGGTTTTTCAACTGAGCTCTGTAAGTTAATTCTAATTTCTTAGGTTCTTCTCATATTTTCTTGGCTGCATTTTTTTATTGCTTTATCTTTTCGTTCATGTATCCATCCATCCATCCACCCACCCATGCACTCATCTAGTTCATGACTTCGCTGAGCATCTTCTATGTGCCAGGCACTGTCTAGATGCTGGGAATACTTGGTATCCTGTCATGAAGCTGGTGGAGCCTCCCAGCCATCTCCAGGTCATGCCTCCCCCATACTTTTCTTTTTTTTAGATGGAGTCTCGCTCTGTCACCAGGCTGGAGTGCAGTGGCACGACCTCAGCTCACTGCAACCTCTGCCTCCTAGGTTCAAGTGATTCTCCTGCCTCAGCCTCCCGAGTAGCTGGGACTACAGGTGTACACCACCACTCCCAGCTAATTTTTGTATTTTTAGTAGAGATGGGGTTTCACTATGTTGGCCAGGATGGTCTTGATCTCTTGACCTTGTGATCCACCTACCTCAGTCTCCTGAAGTGCTGGGATTACAGGCATGAGCTACCGTGCCCAGCCCCTCATACTTTTCATTCATACACTTTCTTATCTAACTCCCATACTGTCCCTGCAAGACTAGTCTGCTGGTATCAGGTTAGCAATTCCTCTCAAATTCTCATCACCATCTTGTCATTTATAGTTGCTACATTCCATTCCACCAACCATCACATAAAAAAAAATTTTTTTTCACCTGTAATCCCAGCACTTTGGGTGGCCGAGGCGGGCAGATCACGAGATCAGGAGTTCAAGACCAGCCTGGCCAACATAGTGAAACCCCATCTCTACTAAAAATACAAAAAATTAGCCGGGTGTGGTGGCAGGTGCCTGTAATCCAGCTACTCGGGAGGCTGAGGCAGGAGAATCACTTGAACCAAGGGGGCGGAGGTTGCAGTGAGTGGAGATTGTGCCACTGCACTCCAGCCTGGGCGACAGAGTAAGACTCTGTCTCAAAAAAAAAAAAAAAAAAATTGTGTTCTCATCCTTTGCCTCTCATCTTTTTCAAATGTTGATGGAGTGGAACTCAACTACTGGAGGTGAGGGTGGAGACATTGCAGTAGTGGTAGATGACAGAACATAGTTTCATATTTGTGGTAGGCACCAGGGAAACTGCAGGTGATTGAAAATTTATCCTTAGAAGACCTCATGGAATATCACAGTTGGAAGGAGCCTGACAGGTTATCTCACTGGAATTCCTAGGAACCAGAAATCTCCACTGCATGTCTAACTGAGCCTACCTCTCCACTAATATTTCCAGGGACAGGGAGCACACATAGCAAAACATTTATGGATTTCTCTATTATACAGCTCTTCCATGTATTGCACCAGTAGCTGCCTTTGTATAACTTTCTCTAACATTTGTCCTTGTTTTTCTCTCCTTTGAAAATAGGAAGTGTTTCCTATTTCTTTTCTATGTAGTAACTGTATTCATATGGACTTTTTCATTCGTAAATAACCAAAACTTTACCTTAATTAACCTCAGCAAAAAGAGGAATTTAATTATAAGAATGCCAAGTTGTCTACTAGGAACTAAGAAGAGAAATGGACTTAGGTCTTAGGAATGACCTGGAATCAGAGCGTCAAAAATATCAAGATTCTCTCTATGTTTCTCATTGGTGATTTAACTTGGCTTATGTTTCTCTCCACTCCCCGACTCTCTGCCTTGCTCCTCATTTCCTTTCTTCTTGAGTTCATGTGGCAGAAAGCATGGTGACCAATAGCCCTCAAGTTTTTTTTTGTTATTTTTTTTGAGACAGAGTCTCGCTGTGTCACCTAGGCTGGAGTGCAGTGGTGCGATCTTGGCTCACTGCAAGCTCTGCCTCCTGGCTTCATGCCATTCTCCTGCCTCAGCCTCCCAAGTAGCTGGGACTACAGGTGCCTGCCACCACTCCCGGCTAATTTTTTGTATTTTTAGTAGAGACAGGGTTTCACAGTGTTAGCCAGGATGGTCTCGATCTCCTGACCTCGTGATCTGCCCACCTTGGCCTCCCAAAGTGCTGGGATTATAGGCGTGAGCCACTGCACCCGGCCAGCCCCCAAGTTTTACATATTTCAGATTCTGCCATCCAGAGGACTTCCACCCCCTCTCCCTTTATTCTTTGTTCCATAATTCCTGGAAAAGACAGTGATTGCTCTGGTTGGAACATGTTCCACTGCTGAACAAATCTACTGTGCTTGTGGGCTCTGTCATGTAGGAACATGGACATTCCTGCTGCAACCATGTGGGAGAAGGGGACAAAGAAGAGCAATTTCTAGAAAAAGGGCATGCGGTAAGCAATTTTATATGCGTGTCTTAAAACACCATACAAATATTTGAATACAGAAATGACCCTCTCCTGAAACATCTCACCACGCTACACACTTCCAATTTTCCCAAACTTTTTTCAGTGATTTTGTTTCCACAAGGACAACTCCATCTTGTTCTCTGTTTCAAATTTTATCATGGAAGTGTGTCTTCTAGAACTCATTTTAATAGTTAGAGCTGATCAATACAGAGTTAAGATCACCTCTGCAAAAGCCAGAGGGTTCCTAGGAGATCACTTCCCTAAGAACTTACTGACTTCCCCCACCCTGGAAGCTTTCATTATTGGTAGGAGTTATGATTCCGGACAAATTTTTTTATATACAGACTTCAAGATGAAAGACTGAATAATAACATTGGCCAAGGACGATCTGAATCTAAAGCAAAATGAAATCCTATTAATAATCTAACTGGAAAATTTTGCCCTGTGAACACTGAGCTATTACTAATACCAAACTTTTAGACATATATTGTCTCCTTTAGTAGTTAAAATTCATGAGCTACAAATGGTACATGCATATAGCAAATATTTTTTCTTTATATACTACTATACATCTCATACATAGTGTGACTTAAATGGTACTTCAAAATTTCTTTATGTTTATGACTAGTTTAAGTTTCATTATTTCTTAAATAACAAAATCATTTTCCCCATTGCACTATTTTATTTAATTCAATAAATAATTGTTGAGAACATACTAAAGGCATATCTAAAAGGTGTTGTGCTAGGTACTGAGGCTGTGAAGGTGAGTATGGCTTTTGAATAGCTTATAATCTAATGACACACATACATATACACATACACAATAGCAGTGAGAGGTATATCATAGGCTCATCTAGGCCTGCCTGCTACAAAATCAGAAAACAACGAATACAAACCTAGGGCCATATGAAAGGGCATTAAGCTGTAGTGCTTTGGGGTTAGATAGATTTGCTCTTCAATCCAGTTTCTGTCAGCTACTCTCTCTGTTACTTGAACAAGTTAAATATCCTTTCTGAATCTTACTCTTTTCCTTTGCAGAATATAAACTGTATTTATTAGTATACAATATGCTATTCATTTGTTCATTCCAAAAACATTTAGAAGCTTTCATTATGTTGGGAGATTTAGATAAAAGAGTAGCCAGTCATTGTGTAACATAATACATGCTGTCGCAGGGGACTAGATTTAAGAGTTTAGACTTTATTTTGAAATTAGAGACCATCGATGAGTTTCAAGTAAGATAACAAATTTTCAAATTTCCATTTTAGATAAATAACTCTAGTTGTAATATAGCAAGTAGATTTGAGCAGGCTGAGTCTGGAGGGCATGAGGCTTGTTTGTAGCTATTGCAGAAACCCTAGGCAAGTGATGATTGCAAACATCATCCACAATGACAAAATAGGACGGAAGCAAAACACAAAAACAAGAAAATTAAACTGAAGAGGAGGGTCCTGTCACAAAATTTGCCAAGCAGTGGCTTCCTGATGGACTAAACATAGAAAAGGGGAGGAAGAGAGGGAACAGCATGACTCTGAGACACAGGTGTCAAGAGATACAGGAAAAGAAGTAGGTTTTCAGTGAAGGATAATGAACTCTGTTCTGACTATGTTGAATTTGAGGTGCCCATGGGACATCTAGGTGAAGATTTCTAAATACATATTTGGATTTTGAAGAGAAGAGTTAAAGAGAGAAATCTGACCCAGAGATGTGGCTTTAGGTTACATGAATTAGCTATGTAGTCCCCGCAATTGCCATGCATTGGAATCTACTCCCAGTGGCTGTAGTGAGCAGTGTGCACACAGATTGAACCCTGGAAACTTGTGATCAGTATGGTGGGATGGCCCATCTTACCTTTTATGAGTTTACCAAGAATTTTTCCTATTTAAAAGAACACCATGAATCCAGCCATTCATTCACTGCAAATCTAGCACAAAAAGATTGGCAACAAATTGTATTCAGGTAATAGATATCTCAGAGACCAATTATTAGTTAAATGTGGTAACACTGGGACTGATCATATCAGGAGTTGGAAAAGAATGTCTGCTCCAAAAACTGTCACAGAGATACTACTACATAAGCAAAATATTAAAAATTGTGGTTTTAAGATTTATCATTAAGAGATTCAGAAATTTTATCAAAAATTCCAGGAAATCAGAGACTTCTGGTAATGCATGAGTCACAAGGAAGGGATTTCTCATCTGCTGGCCAAAGGTTGGCTGTCTAATGATGAAAAGTCATTTTTGCCTCCTCTCCACTGATCCCTCATATTCAGTCAGTTGCAAGCGTTAGCAATTTGACCTCATAGATTATTCTCATTGGCTTTTCTCTTACCTTCAATTCCTTGCTCTGACACTAATTATCTCAACTTGAGTTTTCATGCTAGATTCCTTCCTGCTCTCAAGCCATTCTGCACATTCTAACTATGCCACATTATTCCTTCCTGCTGTCAAACCATTCTGCATTCTAAATATACCACATTAATTTTTCTAAATCTTCCTAAACTCGACAAAGTCCAGGCTGTCATTCAGAGTTCTTGACAGTACACCTCTATCCTGGCTTTTCTAAATCATTCATTCAACAAACATTACAAATATATTTGAGAAGCTGGAAATTTTCTAAAAACATCTTGCATTCTCTTCTATTTACACTTTTGCTGTTTCTTCTAATGTGTCCTTTCTTCATCTTCTTCCTTATCCATCCCCTTCCTCACTGAGCTCTTACCTACCTGTAACACCCATCTTTGTCTTAGGATGCACATCCTTATCCATCCAGCCCCCTTTTTTTAGTAGAGCCAGGTTTTGCAATTTTGCCCAGGCTGGTCCTGAACTCCTGAGCTCAAGCAATCCTCCTGCCTTGGCCTCTAAACCTGCTGAGATTACAGGCGTGAGCCACCGTGCCCGCCCCTCCCCTCCCCTCCCCTCCCCTCCCCTCCCCCGTCCCCTCCCCTCCCCTTCCCTTCCCTTCTCATTTTCTTTTTTCTTTTTTTTGAGACGGAGTCTTGCTCTGTCGCCCAGGCTGGAGTGCAGTGGTGCGATCTCGGCTCACTGCAAGCTCCGCCTCCCGGGTTCACGCCATTCTCCTGCCTCAGCCTCCCGAGCAGCTGAGACCATAGGCGCCCACCACCAGGCCTGGCTAATTTTTTTTGTATTTTTAGTAGAGATGGGGTTTCACCGTGTTAGCCAGAATGGTCTCAATCTCCTGACCTCGTGATCCGCCCGCCTTGGCCCCCCCAAAGTGCTGGGATTACAGGTGTGAGCCACTGCGCCCAGCCTTTTTTTTTTTTTAAAGAAACTTTATTATACAGAATTTGTCATATCTTACGTTGAGGGACTTATGTAAAAATGTTATTTTCTCTACTCAAATATAAGCTCTCAGGGCAGGGAAATGTTATTTTCTTTTACTTTTGCATCTTGTACAGTGTCTTCCACACAGAAGGTACTTATTAATTGACTATTCAATGCATAATTGAGGCCACAAATTATGAACCATTCTTTCTTAAAATTTATCAGTTTTAGCATTCTTCAGAGCTGTCCCTCCTTCCCCAGGAACAGTGGGTTTGGCTAGGGGATTATTCTGACAAATGTTCTGCTACAAATGAGTCTTATCTTTAATTTAAGTAATTGAAATTCAGTTATTCAAATAAAACTTATTGAGAACTTCTTAAACCTCAGACAGCATGCCAGGCTCTGAGGTTACAGATCTGAGCAAGAGACAATTGTGGCAGTAGAGAACTTTATGGTTAAAAGTCCTATAATAGGCCAGGCACAGTGGCTCATGCCTGTAATCCCAGCAAGTTGGGAGGCCGAGGTGGGCGGATCACCTGAGGTCGGGAGTTTGAGACCAGCTGGGCTAACATAGTGAAACTCCATCTCTACTAAAAATGCAAAAATTAGCTGGGCGTCATTGTGGGCACCTGTAGTCCCAGCTTTTTGGGAGGCTGAGGCAGGAGAATTGTTTGAACCTGCGAGGTGGAGGTTGCAGTGAGCCGAGATCATGCCACTGCATTCCAACCTGGGCAACAGAGCGAGACTCTGTCTCAAAGAAAAGAAAAGAAAAGAAAAAGTCCTATAATAAAAGCATGAACTGAATGCTGAGGGATTTTTGAGAAGGGAGCTCTAATTTTACTTGAAGAAGGTGGAAAATGATCGACACATCACTTTGTATAACACTTCACTTACTTGCCAATGCAGGTGTTTTCTTAACTTTCACTCAGCAGAATTTATTGAGTACCCAACGCTGTTTGTGCACTCTGCCAGCAGCTGAAATATGTTTATTTTTATAGAATTAATAAACATATTTACATAAGATTCAAGAATTTAACTTATTGTATCAGACATTATTTTAAACACTTCATAGACAATATCTCATTTAATTTTTATGACAATTTGATGGAGTATTACTAAATATATCCATTTTATAAGTTAAAAAACTCCCAGGCACAAGGACCCTAAGTTGATTTCTTACAATCACGTTAATTGGCAGAAACGGAATCTAAACACAAGTTGTTCTGCTTTCATAGCCCATTTAAAATCTTATCATATTACATTTTCAAAATCATCTTGAAAGACCATAAATTTGAAAAAGTTTTGGAAAAATTACCCCAATAATTTGACATTTGAACTTTTTAAAATTGATTAAAGTAAGCCTAGAAAGACAGTCACTCTTTCTTTAGGATAAAAAACAGGTTCAATGTAGTAAAAAAAGCATTTCAGGTACTACTTAAAGTATGAAACAATCAGTAAAAGAAACCCTCCTCACAAAAGATATGTGTAAACATTGTAAGATATGTGTAAACATGAGATTCTTATAAATATCAGAGGAGAGAACTATCTTATGTTTGCATTCTGAAAATGATCATATAATTTCACTTTATTGTTATATTTCTTTTATTGTCAAGATTTAACTTCTATTCAGAAGTATTAAAGAATAGGATTTCTGTTGTTACAAACCTTGAAAATTATCTCAATTTATTGCCTTTTCCCTTAGCTGTAGTTTTGGTGGGAAAGATGTCTTTAATTATAAACCCTAAGTCAAGACTTTCTCCTTCCAGGCTGGGCACAGTGGCTCACGCCTGTAATCCCATCACTTCGGGAGGCCAAGGTGGGTGGATCACGAGGTCAGGAGATTGAGACCATCCTGGCTAACACGGTGAAACCCAGTATCTACTAAAAATACAAAAAATTAGCCGGGTGTGGTGGCGGGCGCCTATAGTCCCAGCTACTTGGGAGGCTGAGGCAGGAGAATGGCGTGAACCTGGGAGGCGGAGCTTGCAGTGAGCTGAGATTGTGCCACCCTACTCCAGCCTGGCAGACAGAGTGAAACTCTGTCTCAAAACAAACAAACAAAAAAAAGACTTTCTCCTTCGAGTTCCCATAGCTCAGAATCCTCCCTTTGTTCCTGTGACAGTCAATTTCCAATAAAAGGACTTGGTTCTCTACACTGTGGATTTAGATAATTGATTTTTTTACATTTTCTTAGTTGTAAAACATTTATCACTTAAAATATACCATCTTAAAAATTTTTAAGTGTATCATTCAGTAGTATAAAATATATTCATAATGCCTGCAAGCATCCATTTTGAGAACATTCCAGAACACCACCATTCGTTTCCAGAACAATTTTTATTTTGTAAAACTGACACTCTACAGCCATTAAACAATAACTCCCCTTACCCCCCTCCTCACTATCCGTTAGCAACCACCATTCTACCTTCCTTCTCTATGATGTTCTCTACTCTACGTACCTCATTTAAGTGGAATCATATTATACTTGTCTTTTTGTGATTGATATTTTGCATAGCATAATTTTCTCAAGGTTCATCTACGTTGTAGTATATGTCAGAATTTCCTTCCTTTTAAGGCTGAATACTTTTTCATTACACCACACTTTCTGCTTATCCATTCATCTGTCAATGGACACTTGAGTTGCATCCACGTTTTACCTATTGTGAATAATGCTGCTATGAACATGGGTGTACAAATATCTGTTCGAGTCTCTGCTTTCAGTTCTTTTGAATTGCTGGATTATACAATAACTCTATTTTTTTTTTTTTTGGAGACAGTCTCACTCTGTCACCCCAGGTGTGGTGTAGTGTAGTGGCATGATCTTGGCTCACTGCAACCTCTGCCTCCTGAGTTCAAGCAATTCTCCTGCCTCAGCCTCCCAAGTAGCTGGGACTACAGGTGCATACCTCCACACCCAGCTAATTTTTTGTATTTTAGTAGAGACAGGGTTTCACCATGTTGCCCAGACTGTTCTCGAACTCCTGAACTCAGGTAATCCACCCGCCTTGGCCTCCCAAAGTGCTAGTATTACAGGTGAGAGCCACTGTGCCTGGCTACGATAACTCTATTTTTAATTTTTTGACAAGCAGCCATTCTTTTTCCATAGCGACTGTAATATTATACATTCACCAATAGTGCACAAGCATTCCAGTTACTCCACATCCTTACCAACACTTGATATTTTTAGTTCTTTTTATAGTAGCCATCCTAATGTGTGTGAGGTGCCATTTCTTTGGTGTTTTGTTTTGCATTTCCCTAAGGATTAGTAATGCCAAGCATATTTTCATAAGCTTATTAGTCATTTGTGTATCTTTCATGGAGAAATGTCTATTTATGTCATTTTCCTATTTTTGAAATGAGTTTTTGTTGTAATTTCTGTTGAGTTTTAGGAATTCTCTATGTATCCCAGATATTAATGACCTATTAGATGTATGATTTGCAGATAGTTTATCCCATTTTCTGGGTTGTGTTTTTACTCTGTTGATAATGTCTTTTGATGTAGAAAATTTTTAAATTTTCATGAAGTTAAATTTGTCTTTTTTTTCTTTTGTTGCCTGTGCCTTTTTCGTTATATCTAAGAAATCGTTGTCATACTTAATGTCAGAAGCTTTTACCTTATGTCTTTTTCTTCTAAGAGTTGTTATAATTTTAGAGCTCATATTTAAGTATGATCAATTTTGAGTTAATTTGTTATATGGTGTTAGATAATGGCCCAATTCTATTTTGTGTGTGGATATCCAGTTGTTTCAGCACTATTTGTTGAAAAGACTGTCCTTTCCCCATTAAATGATCTTGGCAATCTTGCCAAAAAATTATTGACCACACATATGTAGGTTTATTTCTGGGCTTTCTATTCTATTCCATTGATCTACATATCTGTTTCTATGCCAGTACCACATTGTTTTGATTACTGTAGCTTTTGTAGTAAGTTTTGAAATCAGGAAGTCTGTGTCCTTTAGCTTTGTTCATTTTTTTTTTTTTTATGATTGTTTTGGCTCTTCAAGTTTCCTTGAAATTCCTTATGAATTTTAGGATGGGTTTCTCAGGGTTTTGTTTTTTTCTTTTCCCAAAAATTTACTGAAATTTTAATAGGGCTTAGATGGAATCTGAAGGTCATTTGGGGGTATTATTGACATTTTAACAATATTAAGTCTTCCAATTCATGGACATGGGATATGTTTGCATTTATTTATATCTTTAATTTTTTTCAGTAATAATTTGTAGTTTCCATTGTACAAGTATTTCACCTCCTTGGTTAATTCCTAAGTACTTTTTTCTGTTTGATGCTATTGTAAATGAAATTGTTTTCTTAATTTCCCTTTCAGATTATTCATTGTTAGTGTATAGAAATGCAACTGATTTCTGTGTGTTCACTTTGCTGCTACTTTGCTGAATTTGTTTATTGGTTCTAACAGTTTTATTTTAATGTGAATTCTTTGGGTTTCATATATATAAGATCATATTATCCATGAACAGAGATAATTTTGCTTCTTCTTTTCCAAATTGGATGTCTTTTATTTCTTTTACTTGCCTAATTGCTCTGGCTAGAATGTCCAGTACCGTGTTGACTGGAAGTGGTAAAAGCAGGCATTCTTGCCTTGTTCTTGTTCTTAGAGGAAGAACTTTTAATCTTTCATTATTGATTATAATGCTTGTTGTGGATTTTCATATGTTTTATTTCTAGTTTTTTGAGTGGCTTTTTAAAAAATAATGAAAGGGTATTAAATTTTGTCAAATGCTTTTTCTACAACAATTGAGATAATCATGTGTTTTTTTGTCTTCATTTTGTTAATGTGGTATATTACATTTACTGATTTGTGTATGTTGAACCATCTTTGCATTCCTAGAATAAATCCCACTTGGTTATGGTGTACAGTCATTTTACTATGTGGCTTAATTTGATTGCTAGTATTTTTTTTGAGTATTTTTGTATCATTATTCTTAAGGGATATTGATTTATAGCTTTCTTGTAGTGTCTTTGTCTAGCTTGATATCAAGTTAATGCTGTCCTTGTAGAATGAGTTTGAAAATGTTTCCTCCTCTTCAAATTTATAACAAAGTTTAGAAGGCTTAGTATTAGGTCTTCTTTAAACATTGGGTAGAATTCACCCATGAAGTCATTGGGTCCAGGGATTTTCTTTGTCAGGTATTTGGTTACTGATTCAATCTCCTTACTAGCTATAGGTCTATTCAGATTTTCTGTTTCTTTAGGATTTAGACTTAGTAGGTTTTGTGTTTCTACAAGTTTGTTTATTATATCAAGGTTATCCAATTTGTTGATGTACAGTGTTTCATGCTACTCTCTCACAATCCTTTTTATTTCTGTAGAATCAGTAGTAATGTCTACACTTTCATTTCTGATTTTTAGTAATTCGAGTCTTCTTTTTTTTTCTTAGCCTATCTATCTGTTTATCGATTTTGTTGATCTTTTCAGAGAACAAACTTTTGGTTTTATTAATTTTTCTCTATTATTTTTCTACCCCTGATTTCATTTATTCATGTTCTAATCTTCATTATTCTCTTCTTTCCATTAGCTCTGGTTTTAGTTGTTCTTCTTTTTCTTCTTTCTTAAGTTGTAAAGTTAGGTTGTTGAGATTTTTTTTTGTTGTTTAATGAGCATTTATAGCCATACAATTTCCTCTTAGCACAGCTTTCTCTGTGTCCTATATGTTTTGGTATATTGTATTTTTATTTTCACTCATTTCTAAAAGAATTTTCTAGTTTTCCTTTTGATTTCTTCTTTGATCTATTGATTATTTAAGAGTGTGTTGTTTAATTTCCACAAATTTGCAAATTTCCTGCTTTTGTTCTGTTATAAATTTCTAACTTCTTCATCCCATTGTGGTTGATACTTCATGCCACTGAGGAGATACTTTGTATGATATCTATCTCTTAAAATTGATTGAGACTTAATTTGTGACCTACTGTATATTGTAACCTAGAAAATGTCTCATGCACACTTTAGAAGAATATGTATGCTATTGTTGTCAGGTAGACTATATTCTGTATATGTGTGTTAGATCTTGTCTCTGTTTCTATACTTATCTTTCATCTGGTTGTCTTATTCACTATTGAGAGTGGAGTACTGAAGTCTCCAACTATTACTGTAGAAAGGTCTATTTCTGCCTTCAATATTGTCAGTTTTTGCTAAATTGGATGGTCTGTTATTACATGTGTAAATGTTTATAATTGTTATGTCCTCCTGCTGGATTGAAATTTTATTAATATGTAATACTTTTCTTTGTCTCTTATAAATTTTTCTGATTTAAAGTCTATTTTGTCTGATATTAGTATAGTCAATCCTGCTCTCTTTTGATTACCCTTTACATAGTCTATTAGTCTGTTCTTGCATTGCTATAGAGAAATACCTGAGGCTGGGTAATTTATAAAGCAAAGAGATTTAACTGACTCCCAGTTCCCCATGCTGTGCAGGAGGTGTGGCTGGGGAGGCCTCAAGATTCAGTCATGGTGGAAAGGGAAGCAGGCATGCTTACAAGGTCAGAGCTGGAGGAAGAGAAGGAAGGAGGAGGTGCTACACACTTACAAACAATCAGATCTCAGGATAACTCACTTACTGTCATGAGAACAGCACAAAAGGAGAAATATGCCCCCATGATCCAATCACCTCCCACTAGGCCCCACCTCCAACATTGTGGATTGCAAGCTGACATGAGATTTGGGTGGGGACACAGACCCCAACCATATCACATAGGGTATCTGTTTTCATCTTTTTAACTTTCAACTTACTTGTGTTTTGGATCTAGAGTTAGTTTCTTGTAGATAGCCTATAGTTGGATCACTTTACAAATTCATTTTGCCAATCTCTGTCTTTTGATTGAAAAGCTTAATCAATTTGCATTTAAATTAATTACTACTAAGAGGGACTTAACTTTTGTCATTTTGCTATTTGATATTTATATGCCCTATGACTTTTTTGTTTCTTAATTTCAGCATTATTGTAATTTTTTTTGTGTTTAGTTGACTTTTTGCAGTGAAATGTTTAAATTTATTTCTTTTTTTGGCGAATATTCTATAGGTATTTTCATTGTGGTTACCATGAGGATTACATTTAGTATCCTAAAATTATAGCACCCTAATTTGAACTTATATCGGCTTACCTTCAATAGCATATAAAAACTTTCCTTTTTATAGCTTTGTTCATTCCCCTTTTAGTTGTTGATGTCACAGAGTTACCTCTTTATATATCCTGTGTTCCAAACATAAATTAATGACTCTTTTAAATGTAGTTGTCTCTTAAATTATGTAGGAAACAAAGCATGTAGTTAAAAATCTAAGGTATAATAATACTAGTTTTGAGACTGAGACTTGTTTTTTAAAAAATGTATTAGCCTCTTAAATCATGTAGAAAACAAAAAGTGGAGTTACAAACTGTTCTTACTCTAATAACTGAGCTTTTATAATCACCCATGTATTTACCTTTATTGAGATTTTTATTTCTTTATGTAGCTTCGAGTTACTGTCTAGCATTTTTTTCATGTTACCCTGCAGGACTTCCTTGAGTGTTTCTTACAGGACAGGTCTGGTAGTAATGAACTCTGTCAGCTTTTATTTATCTGAAAAATGTCTTAATTTCTTTCATACTTTTGAAAGGCAATTTTTCTGGGTATAGGAATTCAGAGTTTTTTTTCCACTTTCAGCACTTTGAGTATGTTTGCTGCCTGCCTTCTGGCCTCCAAAGTTTTTGATGAAATTTGCTGATAATCTTAGTGAGGCTTCCTTGTATATTACAAGTTGCTTTTCTCTTGCTGCTTTCAAGAGACTCTTCATCTTTTGAAAGTTTGATTATAATGTGTCTGGTGTGTGTCTCTTTGAGTTCCTCTTACTTGGAGTTTATTGAGCTTCTTGGATGTATATATACTCATGTCTTTCATCAAATTTTGAAAGTTTTCAGCTATTATCTATTCACATATCCTCTCTTCTCTTTTCTCTTTGTCTTCTGCTTCTTTGACTCCCACAATAGTCATGTTGGTTGGCTGTTTACTTTTCTTTAATCTTTTTTCTTCCCGTTTTTCTGGCTTGATAATTTCTATTGTCCTATCTTTAAATTTGCAGATTATATTTTCTGCTTGCTTAGATGTATTTTTGAACCCCTCTAGTAAATTTTTTAATTCAGGTATTGTACTTTTTAACTCCAGAATTTATTTTTTGTTCCTTTTTTGTTTCCTAGCTCTTTATTGATATTTCCCTTTTTTTCTTACATGATTTGCTTTGCTATCTCTACATCTTTCTTTGGTTCTTTGAGCATATTTAAGAGAGTTGATTTAAAGTCTTTGTCTCATATATCTGCATCAGGTCTTTTTCAGGAACAGTTTTATTTATTTATTTTTCCTTTGAATGAGCAATCCTTTTCTGTTTTTTTTTGTTTTGTTTTGTTTTGTTTTTTTTTTTTTGGTGTGCCTTATGATTTTTTGTTGAAAATTTAACATTTGAGTAGAATAATGTGGTAACCCTGAAAATCAGATTCTCCCCTTACCCAGAGTTTGCTGTTATTTTGTTATTTTTAAAAATATTGTTGTAGTCTATCTCTGTGCCTGGAATCATGCTGAGGTGTTAACTTAAGGTCTTCGCAGGTCTTTTCTGAGTCTGTGTCTTTTTCTGGGCAGGCACAGTTATTTAATAATTTTCCCCATATATGCAGTTGCTTTTTGATATGGTTTGGCTATGTGTCCCCACCCAAATCTCATTGTTGAATTGTAATTTTCAGTGTTGGGGAGGGAACTGGTGGGAGGTGATTGGATAATGGGGATGAATTTCCCATGCTGTTCTCATGATAGTGAGTGAGTTCTCACAAGATCCGATGGTTTAAAAGTGTGCCGCACTTCCCTGCTTACTCTCTCTCTCTCTCCTGCCACCACATGAACAAGGTGCTTGCTTCCCTTTGCGTCCCACCATGACTGTAAGTTTCCTGAGGCCTCCTAGTCATGCTTTCTATTAAGCCTGTGGAACTGTGAGCCAATTAAACCACTTTTCTTTATAACTAACTCAGTCTCAGGTAGTTCTTTGTAGCAGTGTGACAACAGACTAATACAGAAAATTGGTACCAGGAGCAGGGCATTGCTATAAAGATACCTGAAAATGTGAAAGTGACTTTGTAACTGGGTAATGGGCAAAGTTTGAAATAGTTTGGAGGGATCAGAAGAAGTCAGGAAGATGTGGGAAAGTTTGGAACTTCATAGAGACTTGTTGAATGGTTGTGACCAAATAGCTGATAGTGATATGAAAAATGAAGTCCGGGCTGAGGTAGTCTCAGATGAAGATGAGGAACTTATTGGGAACTGGAGAAAAGATCACTCTTGCTATGCTTTAGCAAAGAGACTGGTGGCACTGTGCCCCTGCTCTAGGGATCTCTGGAACTTTGAACTTGAGAGAGATAATTTAGGGCATCTAGCAAAGAAATTTCTAAGCAGCAAAACATTCAAGATGTGGCCTGGCTGCTCCTAAAATCCTATGCTCATTTGCATATGCAAATAAAACTTATATTTAAAAGGAAAGTAGAGTGTACAAGTTTGGAAAATTTGCAGCCTGACCATGGAGTAGAAAACAAAACCTATTTTCAGGAAAGAAATCCAAGCTGACTGAAAAAATTGACATAGCTAAAAAGGAGCCAAATGTTAATAGCCAAGACAATGGGAAAAATGTCTTCGGGTCATTTCAGAGATCTTCAAGGCAGTCCCTCCCATCACAGACCCAGAGGCCTAGAAGGGAAAAATGTTTCTTTGGCTAGGCTTAGGGCCCCACTGCTCTGTGTGGCCTCAGGACATGGTGCCCTGTGTCCCAGCCACTCCAGCTGCAGCAATGGCTAAAAGGTGCCAAGGTATAGCTCAGGCTGTGGCTTCAGAGGGTGCAAGCCCCAAGCCTTGGCAGCTTCCACGTGGTGTTGGGCCTGTGGGTGCAAACAGAGAATGTGCAAGAAGAAGTCTGCTGCAGGGCTGGAGCTTACATTGAGAACCTCTGCTAGGTTAGGGTGGAGAGGAAGTGTGGAGTTGGAGCCCCTACACAGAGTCCCCACTGGGGCACTGCATCAGGAAGCTGTGTGAAGAGGGTCGCTGTCCTTCAGACCCCAGAATGGTAGATATATTGACAGTTTGTACCATGTTCCTGGAAAAGCCACAAGCACTCAATGCCAGCCAGTGAAAGCAGCCAAAGGGGCTGTTCTCTGCATGCTGTGGAATGGATCTGGTGGGAGATGATTGGATTATGGGGCCAGATTTTCCTAATTGTTCTCATGCTAGTGAATTAGTTCTCAAGAGGTCTGATGGTTTAAAAGAGTGCAGCACTTCCCCCCTTGCTCTCTCATTCCTGCCACCATGTGAAGAAGGTGATTGTTTCCCCTTTGCCTTCCACCATGATTGTAAGTTCCCTGAGGCCTCCCAGTCATGCGTCCCATTAAGCCTGCTGAACTGTGATCCAATTAAACTTCTTTTCTTTATAAATTACCCACTCTTAAGTAATTCTTGATAGCAGGTGAAAATGGGCTAATATATTTTGGAATTATTATTAGTATTAGTCTTTACTCTCTGGCTCCCCAAATAAGATAAGGAGAAAAATGAAGGGTGCAGGAGGGTGCCAGCCCTTTAAATCTTCTGAAAGTCACTTCGGCCAGAAGGGGAGGGGCTTGAAATAATGAGAGGAGATGCAACAATGGCTGCCTTATTATGATCAGAAACAAAAATCAGTAATCAGAGATCAGATCTCTAATATTTGGAAGACTGGGTGCCTTTTGCCCACAGTGACTCCCTCTAGCTACATGCAAGCTGCTCTTAGAATACGCATAAGGCTGCCTGCCAGAGATAGAGGTTGATTATGAATTGCTGCTACTGCGCTAATTTGTGAAATTGACTAAAACTAACTGTAATTGTCATCTGCTATGACCTGAATGTTTGTGTTCCCCAAAATTCACATGTTGAAACCTAATGCAATAGTATTAAGAGGTGGGACCTTTAGAGGGTGATTAAATCATGGGGGTTCCTAGTTCTATTATTTATTAATGCCCTTTAATAAAAGAGGCCTGAGAGAACTTTTTTGTCCCTTCTACCATATGAGAATACAGGAAAAAGGTGTGGTTTATGAGGAAGCAGACCTCACTAGATACCACCGTTGCCTTGATCTTGAACTTACTAGCCTCCAGAACAATAAGGTATAAATTTCTATTCTTGATAAGTCTGAAGTATTTTGTTACAGCAGCCTGAACTGACTAAAACAACATCCAAGATGTTCCTTGAAAATTGCAATCGTTCGATAAACTACAGAGTTCTAAAATAGTTACATCACACAGGTTCTGCCAGTGCAATTGTTGTGTAGGTGGACGACAGATTCCTGATGTTTTCTACTTTGCCATCTTCACAGAATCCTCTCAGAAAATTTGATTTTATTATTTTATTAGATGGGAGAGCAATTAGAACTTGCCGCTTGTTACCCTATTGATCCTTAAGGCTTTCTAAAAAATTATTTCCCTCAAAGGAGATCAAACTCTAGATTTTGAATTTACTTTATCTTTTAAGTAACAATGTCAATGTATTTATTTATACCAAGAGAGATGCTAAGTGGCTCAAAATATCCACATTGCTTATTTATTGTTTCAGCTTCATAAGAAGTAAGCTTGCTTCCTAAAACATTCAGCAGGTTATTTGGAAGATTATGGAACACTATATATATTATGAAGAACTATATATTAATAATGTATTCATAAATACACTTAGAAAGTCTACCAGTATATAGCAAATTGTTAACATTGTTTACATTTAGAGGTTGAAATTATAAGGGGACTTCCACTCTCTCTACGCTTAATAGATTCTATATTATCAAGAAAAAAAACCCTCTAATACACATGTTTACATTTTGGAAAGAAATCCCTACTGAGTTCAATCAGAATGAAGGTAGATGGAGTATCTTGAAGGAGACTGCCAGCCCAAACTGGTGGGTTTGGTCTTCCCTTTTCAAATGAACCAGGTTAATTGCGGTATGCAGCCCGAATATTCGTTCCTTTGGTCGTATTTGCTGTATCCTTGACATAAGGATACATTCAAACTTTCCTTTATGAATACCCTTTATCAGTTACTAAAAGTTTCATTCTAAAGAGCATTCACAACCCACCTGGCACATGGTAGGTGTTCAATAAATATACTGGATGAATGACTGCATGATGACATTGACACACTTTCATAAGTGACTTTCAGGTGAACGCCAATTGTCATGTCCTTCTCATCAGTTATCCAGTGAAAGTTTGGGTTATCCTGGGAGGCTTAATAGAGCTGTTGTTTATTGATTTTAATGCTTACTTTTTACATTTGGCGATACAGATTTATTTTAGGGTCTCCAATACTATATCCACTTAACACAGGTGATGTCTGTATTTGGATGGGAAAATTTTCATACCATGACCTTAGGTAGTGGGAGGGAGCTGTAGCTGGCAAAACTTCTGCCTTAGGAAACGTTGCACCAAGCTGACATGGAAGATGAAAATGAGTAGCTGAGTTGCTAGGCATCAAACTTCAAGTGCTTACAGCTATGGGCTTCATGGTACTTGGACGCTAACAGAAAGTGAGCCACTTCCATTATAAAAACATCATTAGAAGTGTATTGAAAATATTGTAACCAGAGATGAGGTGTGAATTAGAGGAGGAGAGAGAGGTAGAGGAAAAGAAAGGAAAAAGAGAGAAGAAAGGTAAGGTAGAAGGAGGGAGAAATAATGACCTAAATCTCAATAGCTCGAGAGAACTGCGTTAACATTTTGATGTAAGCACAGACACACAAATACACACACCGTCACTTCAGCACTTTCTGTAAAATTGGCAAGTGCACAAAACTTGGACAAGATCCCATCAGTTGTAAGCATGTCAAGTTTATCATAGTCATGAGGCATTTAGGAAGATGTGTTTAAGATACAGTGAAGTTTATGCCCAAGTATGAAAGAAGGGGAAAGGAGCAGTTGGGTGAGTGGTATTTCTAGGAGTTGTCAGTCTCCTAGGTGTCTGAAAATAGACATCATAGAAGAGAAGGAACTGACTGAGTAGATTTGGGGCCATCAGCACAGAGTGAGGCAAAAATAAAAATGGCCTTGTAAATGAGAAAGTTGAGAAAAAAGTACTCTGATGGGACGTAGTAGATTAAAACTACGAGCTTAAGATTTTAAAATTCAGAGTTACCTATTAGGGAGAATATATAAAGTATATACTATTTTTACAATTGATAGTTATGATATGGAGACTGCTTTGGGAGGGGATCAAGGGGTCACTTTAGTCATAGGCATTATTGTCTGCCACTTTATTTCTTGGTGCTGCTCCACATTATACAACATAGATACTTGTGTAGTTATGGATCTTTGGCTTCTAAGGTAAGGCCTGTTATGGGCTGACCTGCAGGTATGTGATAGGGGGTTGGTAGCTTAAAGAATATGTTTGTGTGGAGAGGATGCAGACAGAGAAACCATGAGTGGTTTCTGTGGGTGCCCTAAGAGGGAGAGGATCACTCTGTAGCACATTCTTGAATTTTCTTATTTTTCTGTCTTCACTCCATTTCTGATCATCACACGTGATGCAGTCATAAGTAGAAAAGAGAAGTCCAATGTGTCCATGATAGGGTAGTGATATTTTTGTTCAATAATTTTATAGCATGCATATAGCATGACAATATGCTAGACTGATAGCCACTGCTAATTGTATCGATCATTTTGCTATGTTACAACTTTAGAATTTTAGTGGTCTATAATATTCACATTTCCTTCTTTCCCACATTACATAAAGGCTGAGAGTTGACTGCAGGTCTGCTGTGGGCCATCTTCAAATTCAGTCCATGTGTCCTCTCATTTCTGGACCTAGGCTGATGGAGTGGCCCTTTTCTGGGACATATGTTCTTGTGGCAGGAGGCAAGAGCACAAGAGGTTGTGCTGACATCTGTAAAACATCCATTAATGTAACTGGTCTTAACAGTGAGGTAGAAGGTATATTCTGCCTAGAAGGAGGCTTCATAAGGGTGGACGTTTATAATCTGCTTACAGAGGAGGACAAGAATAATTTTGAATAATACTAAGATGTACCAAATTAATCAGCTAGAACTTCATTTTATGATAGTGGTCTTTGGGGGTAATTGGGGGTACTACCATGAGAAAGAAAAAAGTCTTTGATTGCAGTTAAAGCAAAAGAAAAGATTCTGAAAGTGTCTCATGTCCTTCCATTCCTAATTATATCACATAATTTTACCACAAAAATTAAAAATGAATTCAATATTTAAAATGCAAATATAATCAGAAATGCAAAGAATACAACAATATTAAAAATGCAAAGGAATGCAAATATAAATTATGTAATTTATCTTTTTGACATACTTTGTCTGTGGAGACTTGTGCCGATATAATTTCATCTTGTTTAGTTTGCAGATAAAAAGATAATCACTGGTACTATGTAAATTACATTGTGAAAAGCTCTTCTAGACCATTATATAGAAAAAAAAACAGCTGGGCTTCTCACACTATCTACTAGTAGTAAAGGAAATGAAAAAAAAATACAGTTTGACCTACCTACATGTTTCATCTTGATTGAGTTAGCAATTTACCCCTCAACATATTTTTCTTTGGATTGCTTACTTAACCATTTTAAGACGACATGCAGCAGTTGTACTTCAGAAGTATGCTATCAGCAATCTCCTTCTTTATAGTAACTGTTCTCTGTAACCAACTTCCCACTGCCTGTGATTGAAAAGTCTAAGATATTAAGGTCTGAAAATTGAGGTTTTGAATTGAAAGGAAAACACCTCAATTTTAACTATAGTGCAGGACTTTGGTTTTTTAACATTATTTTATAGGAATCTTTGTAAAGAATATTTTCAAATTTGATGTTACTTTTACCTCAGCTCTTTCAGGGAATGAAATAGAAGTATTAAGCTTAAAATGTTAAGGTTCATGTGAATATGAATGCATATTTTGTTAGTGTAGTTATTTTCCATTGGAGACTTTTACAACCAATAAGAAATTAATAGTACCATCATCATATGCTTTTGTTGATTGCTTTGGGAATTAAGTACCAAATGGTATTTTACCATCCTTTGTGGAAGACCAGAGTCAAATTCCACCCTCATTTAGGAGGCTTTCTTCAATTACACTGGTCCTCATCCTCAATAAACTCTCTAAACTGTGAGACTGTTTTTTTTTTTTTTCTTCTCACAAAATCTATCATGTATTCTAAATCGTACAATTCATGGGTCAGAGCCAGCCCAAACCTGTTTACCCTTGTCCCAGCTCCCTGCACGGGCTTGGCAGGTAGTGGCTCTAAATCTGTTTGTTGAAGAAATGAATGTGTTTCAAGTTCAAATTGAAATGAATTATTTCAAGTTCAATTTTTTTTAAAATGATACAGCTATGAATTCTTTGAACAAAGGAGTGTATGGTATTCCTATATATGTATTGAGGGCCCCACCTGGTACCTTGCACACAGCAGATAAGTTGTTGAACTGAACTAAACTATTAATTTTAACCACAACTTAGTACTGCCCAGCTGTGTTAACAAAATCTCTAGATACTTAAAACTGAAATGAGCAGGCTGGGCATGGTGGCTCACGCCTGTAATCCCAGCACTTTGGGAGGCTGAGGCGGGCAGATCACCTGAGGTTGGGAGTTCAAGAGCAGTCTGGCCAACATGGTGAAACCCCATCTCTACTCAAAATACAAAATTAACTGGGAGTGGTGGCGCATGCCTGTAATCCCAGCTACTCAGGAGGCTGAGGCAGGAGAATTGCTTGAACGTGGGAGGCGGAGGTTGCGGTGAGCCGAGATGTCGCCCTTGCACTCCAGCCTGGGCAACAAGATTGAAACTCCATCTCAAAAACAAGAAATGAAATATTAGACAGTAAATGGCACAAAGAAAAAAAATGGGATGAGTGGTTATTTTTTGTGAATAAAAATAGCAATCGATATTTAAAGAATATCATATTTGAATCATGGACTCTTTAAAGTTCGAAGAAGGCTTTGAGACCTTTCCAAAACATCTAGGACATTATGTATTCCAATGTCACATGGCCTTGCTTCCAGTCTGGAATCTTTCATAGGTGTGGCCTTGGTCCCTTTATCTAAACCCTCTTTGTCTCACCTCTAAAGTGATCATCTTGAATCACCTCTAAAAATGATCATAACAGCATCTACTTAGTATGAAGCAGAGTAAGTGCCTAACAAAAGTAAGTTATCATATTGTTGTTTCTGTTTTTGTTATGTGTAGGAAACCTCTGGCATGCAAAGAACCACGGGAGGATGCAGAAATAGGAAATGGTCTCAGAAGTTCATTACTATTGCTAATTGTTTTTAAAAATGAGCCTTTTCTGAGCACTTATTATTTAGTTGACATTATGTAAAATATTGAATCCATTATCCTCATGCTCAACACAACTGTTTAATGAATGTGGAAACTGAGACCTAGGAAGGCCAAATATCTCACTCAAGGTCACCCAAAAAGTACGTGGAAGAGATGGGATTCAAATCCAGTTCTCCTGGCTAAAGCCTGCAGTTTGTGCTCTCTCATAGGAAACACCTCCAAAAGTTATGTAAGGAGGGAGCAACGACAGTTCTATTGCAAAGTAGGTATCGTTAGGAAGGGGAGATCATTTTGCATTGGGAGTGATTGTGGAAAACAGAGAAAGTGACATTGGGTAAGCAGAATTTTCATAATGAAAGGTAAAGGTAGAGTTTTAGTTTGAACCATATGAACTCATTTTTGTAGGTCAAAAAGTCAAATATTCATAATTTTATATGATTCCACCTAAGAAATATTTGTGGTAAGAGTGATGACATGGAAAATACGTAAAAAATGGGGCGTTTTAATCCTTTACCAGGCTCACCATTTTCAAATGAGGGCTCCTGAACGTTATAGAGAAAGGGGAAAATCAGAAATGTGAACAGCTTAGAGTACAGGGATTCTGGGAAGAGGAGAATGAATCTTTTTTTTTTTGAGACAGTCTCACTCTGTCACCCAGTCTGGAGTGCAGTGGCGTGATCTCGGCTCACTGCAAGCTCCGCCTCCCAGGTTCACACCATTCTCCTGCCTCAGCCTCCTGAGTAGCTGGGACTACAGGCGCCTGCCACCACACTCGGCTATTTTTTTTTTTTTTTTAATTTTTAGTAGAGATGGGGTTTCACCATGTTAGCCAGGATGGTCTCGATCTCCTGACCTCGTGATCCACCCTCCTCAGCCTCCCAAAGTGCTGGGATTACAGGCATGAGCCACCATGCCCGGCCAAGAATGAATCTTCAATCAGATGAAATTCAAGAATAAATTGCTAATGCCATGATTGTTCATCTATAGATATTTTAAGCCAGTTTTAATATGTCTTTTTATTTTTAGGCAACTTAGATATAAACAAATGATTTACTTAAAATTGTAATAAACAGTAGGGGCAATGAAGATGTTTCTAGGTTTCCATCAAACATTTTAGGATTAATCCGAACACACAACATTCATTATTTCAAGAAGAGACATATATCAGACATAAATAACATTGCAAAAATCTCTTCTGCATCAAATTCACCAAGAAGATTTCTTTGACACAAAGTACACAGATTTTACTCCATATAGGAAAAGAAAGATTTTATACTTTTCTGATTGGAAAAATAGAGACAAAAGTGGGCATTTAAGGGCTATCCGTATTTCCATTTTTGGAATGGACTCATCTGCTTTGCTGCTGGAGAGTGATCACTTATCTGGAGAGTTAACATTTTTGCCCTGCACTTTGTTCTGAATGAGCACAGCCTGCAATGCAGAAACAGTTTTTCAGAAGGAAGCGAGAGTGACATTATTTGCCGGGAATCTCAAGGACAGGGCTCTTTCCACCCCATCTAAGGTCACGCTTCAAGGCTCTTTTAAACTATTTCAAAGAAGTTATGTTTTATTTCCAGAGACCTCTGGAGATGAGAAAAGGACATTGATGTATACCAACATTGTTATATACTAGGCAATGTTCTTTGATCCTTTAGATACTTTATTTCATTTAACTTCTCCACAGCATGATTATTACTACTACTATTGTTATACTATTATTATTTTTAACATGTAAAACTGGAGGCTTAGAAAAAAAAAGAGGCCTACAGTCACATCCTTTGATTCAAACCCTTGTCTTACTAACTCCAAAGTCCATTCTCTCTGTTTTACCTCACAGTGAGTGCCTCATAGCCAGAACTCTTCCACCTCAGCTTGGTCTACTCATTGCAATGTTTTAACAATTCTACTACCAACACTGTCCCCCTAAATCAACAGCTCATAATTGAGAGTAATTTTGTCATCAGAGGACATTTGGCAACGCCGGGAGACATTTTTGGTTGTCACAATTTGGGGAAGTGAAAACTGGCAGGTAGCTGGTTGAGTCCAGGAATGCTGCTGAACACCCTGCAGTACACAGGACAGCCCCCACGAGAAAGAATTATCCCACTCCATTGTCATCAGTGCCAAGGTTGGGAAGCTGTGGCCCAAGTCTTACATGCTTCTTAATCCCCTCACCCATCCCTATATTTCCTTGTTCTGGAAATTTTTGCCTACCTTCTGACAATCCATTTTTATTTCTAGACAATTAGAAAAACTGAATAATGAATGTAATCTTCTCATTATGAAACTTTCATTAATATATTTTGCAGAGGTGATTGGCTAGACACTGCACAGTGAAATAGATCTGTTTCTTTCTATTAGGAACTTATAACCTTAGGCAGGCTTCTTTACTAAAGCCTAGAAGAGAAGCCAGCAGGAATACAGCCATGCTAAACTCACACACATCATAGGGAAGGCTTTGCATTCTCAGAGGTTAATGAGAAAGGGAAAATGCTTTTCACGTGAAGAATGGAGGGTTATGGGGAGGGCAGTGACATACCCCTTGGGGGAGCCAAGGAAGTCATCACCTTCTCCCTGCTAGGTGTAGGATAGCCACGTGGAGGATGCCAAATTTCAGAACCTACCAACGGTAGGAAGAAATTTGTTCTGGGGGCAGTGCCGGACGTACACTGAACATACACGATGCCAATACATACATGTATGCACATATTTTTTCCTTTACATCTTGTTTTTGATTTTACTAATGAATAATCCTGCAAATGATCTCTCTCTTGTCCTTTGCTTTGCCTGTGTAAACACAGCAACAAGCAAACAGTAATTCAGTTATACCCTGTACTTGCAGCCCTCTTAATTGTTTTAAATTCTTTAAACAAAAAGCTAATATTTTTGCCACTTTTTACAAAACAGCTTTATTTGGGACATGCACTCACAATCCTCCAAGAAAAAATAGCTGTATAGATTTCCACAAGGCCCAAAGCAAACATAATATATAGAAAGACAAGCTTCCCAAGTCCTGTATTCTTAGATTTCTAATTCCGTTAAGTGCGGCTTTAATTTGCAGTCTAAGGCCTTTCCTGGTTGCATTATCTCGGAGCAGCCACAAGAGGGAGTCTGAAGAACGCAATGCTCTGTGGAACCGCGATTACAGAAACCGTTTCCTTTTGTCCACAGCAGAAGCATCCGCAGCTTCCTGTATTCTGAGCAGAAGGAAGAGACACTTAGAACAGTCACTTGCATGTCCTCTTAACGTTCAGTTTACTCGGAAGAGGGAGAAAGGGAGGTTCTGAAGGTTCCTCGAGATTTCCTGTCCTTGGTTTGTAAACGATGCCTGAGGGAGATCTGGCAAAATCAGCCCACACAGGCGTAGGGCTCCATTTGATTTAGCTGAATTTTTACCATGCCAAAAACGGCCAAGGCTACTGGGGTGACTGGGGTTTGAGTAGAATTAATCACTCTAAGTTTGATTTTTCCACAGTGATTCATTTCCTTCAAAAAGGATCTTGATGATTTAGTTTGCCTTTGGCATTTTCAAAGGAAGAGAAATCAACATTCTCTCTTTTCTTTCCAAATAGAACAGGGGATGGAAATCAGAGCCCCAGGTCTCCTTCCCTCGCACCCTCACTCTGTTTATGCGCTACTGCCACAGGTGGGTGTCCTACAGAAAGCTCAAGTGCTTCCAAGAATACTCAGACAATTGCTATCAAGTAGGGCACTCAGGAAAGAGGACACTGATGGAATATTGGGGTCTCGTAGGGCACTAGTTCTCAAACTTGGGCGTAGATCAAAATCACTCAGAATACTTCGTTGTTCAAACACAGAACTCAGTTTCGATTCAGTAGGTCTGAGATAGGGGCTGAGAATCAGCATTTTTAACAAGTTCTCAGGTGATGCTGAGGTTGCAGTTTGGAGAACACACATTGAGAATCACTGCTCTGAGGAATAGTCTACGGTCCCTAAGATTTCTCCATTAATCCTGAGAATGGGGCCTGAGAATCTGCAGCACACTGGTCACAGTAACGATGTGCTCCCACGTGGGATTGGTGCCTGAGATTCTGATCCCGGCTTCTAAGGCAATGACGACTATTCCCCACTCACACCTCCTTGCAGACTCTAATGCTCCATGAAAGCTAGACTTCTGAATTGAACAAAATCCTCAGACTGATTCCCCAGAATACTTCAAACCACTGGGCTTCCCTGCCACAACGTCTCACAACCCTGCTGATAGCTGTGGCCTCTGTTTTAAAATCTGAATGCATGGGAGGATGTACAGGCAGATGCATTCTCTACCAAGTGGATGCAATTTGCCAGAGTTTTATAGATTGACTCAATTTCTGGCTGACCTTGACAAGTTACTTTGTCTCTGGGTATGTTCTATAAAATGGGAACAATAGCGGCACTTTAGGGTGGGCACGTGGGTTAAATGAGCTAATACTTAAACAGTGATTAGGACAATGGCTCTCACATTGTTCTCAATAAATATTAGCTATAACTGTTACCCTTCACCTTCACTTCTAGTATCGATTTCCTTATCTGGAAACTTGAACTAAAAAGCCTCTCAATTTCTGGGAGTGTATTCTTGTGCTGTGTTATTGGAATGTTGTAAGTATGATGGAATTACCTTTAAACCTTTCACCTGGCTGAATGATATGGCCTGACTGCCATGCAGAGGTCAGTGATCAGGTGTAAAGGTCAATTATAATTTCTAAACCACATAGCTTGTTCCAGGTTTATTAATTTTGAACAATCTATGGTGCTGACTGTATGACCTTTGTAGCAGGTTAGAACTTACTTGAAACCGTTATTCTTTCTGCGTTACAACATAACAGGAGGAAAAATAGGAAATGTGGTCCTGGTCAGATCAATGTGCTTTTGGCACACTGCTTTGTGATTTGGGGCAATGTATTTCATGTGCCTGTATCTGTTCCCTGAGTGATAAAATGGGTTAACAGTTAAAAGCTGCTTCAGGATTACCAATCTGGTTTTCCATGTATATGACTAAGTATTATTGAATTACATATGCTCCTCAACTTACGGTGATGCTACATGCTGATAAACCCATCCTAAATTGAAAATATGGTAAGTAAAAAATACATTTTTTACCACAATAAACCCGTGATGAAGTAGAACACTTGTAAGTCAAACCATCCTAAGTCAAGGACCATCTGTGCTTGTAAACTTTAAACAAATATCTTTTACATGAATTTTCATTTTTACCTTTTAATTTCTTAAACATTTATTTACTGTATAGGCGATATTGTCAAGATGTAAAATCCAACATGTTGAAAGGGTAAACAAGGGAAAACAAGCCTCCCTCCATACTCGTCACCTGCCTACACAGTGTCTATCCACTGAGACTTTGTTTTTTTAATTAATAGACATTATCTATTTGGGCAGTTTTAGGTTTACAGAACAGTTGGGTGGAAAGTACACAGAGTTACCATATGCTGCCTCATACGCACAGCCACCCCCTCTAGTTTCAACATCCCACACCAGAGTGGGACATTTGTTAGGATCAATGAACCAGCATTGACACGTCATTATCGGCTGAAGTCCACAGATTACATTAGGGTTCACTCTTGGTGTTGCAAGTTCTGCTGGTTTTGACAAATTTCTCATGACGTGTATCCACTATTAGAGTATCACACAGAATAGTTTCACTGCCTTAAAAGTCCCCTGTGCTTCACCTACTCATCCCTCCTTCCCATTAAAGCCCTAAAAACTTCTGATCTTTGTACTGTCTTCATAGTTTTGCCTTTTCTAGAATGTCATATAGTTGAAATACTACAGTATCTATCCATTTCAGATTGGCCCCTTCCACTTAGCAATAGGCATTTAAGGTCCCTCCATGTCTTAACTCACTCATCTTCAAATTCGTCTTCACCTATTTCTATTCACCTATTCAAGGACATCTTGGTTGATTTCAGGCTTTGGCAAGTAAGCATAAAGCTGCTGTAAACATTCATGTGCAGGTTTTTGTGTGGATGTAAGTTTTCAGATTGAGACTTTTAAAACCATAGCTCTGAGATATAAGGAAATTGTAACCGCTTGGGACATAGAACTGCTTTTTATCTCTCACATGCATCTTGTATTGAAGTCAGTTTCAAGCAGCTAGCATGATCACTGCCATAGTGTTTTCAACAGAAACATTTCCTGAAACATGTGTCTTTTAAACATTTTCTTCTCTAGGCTGACTCAGTAAAATATTGGTTAGGATGCTCTCCCCACCAAGAAGCTGAGGTGAAATTGAAATGTTACCTGTTTGTTCATCCTCTCATGCCTCTGAATCCAGATAAGTCTCTCTACTGATGACATAACCATCATCCCAGTATTCCCAAGTACATTATCCTCTGGCTGGCTGGCCCATCCTCAGCCACACTCACCATGTCCACTTCCCACCTCATTCCTATATCCTTGGCTATGTCACTCGATATCCTTATTGCTATTTCCCTTACTTAATAAAAGCTGCTATCTTCCTCAACTACCTTCAGAATATTATACAATAATTTGCCTGTAAGAGGTGTTTAGTAAACATTTATTGCTAGCACAAAACGTTGTTGACACTGTTGCAGATAAGAACTATTTGACTAATCAGATTCTGAATCCCCTAGCATGAAAGATGCAGATTCATAAGAGGCACTTCTGGAACAGTAACAATAGCTAACATATTTTAATATTCACTACATATTAGGCATAATGCTAAGCATTTTCACATGTTACCTCACTTATCCTCATCAAAATCCCTGTTTGTTATTATTACTCTCATTTTGCATATGAGGAAACTGAACCTTTGAAAAAATAAATAACTTGCCTGAGGACCTATGCAAACCACCCATGTACTACAAGAATTCCAAGATGTATATCAGGGCCTATGGCATGCAAAACCAAAACAAATTTTAATTGATCTCACCTGTCACATTGAAGTGACTTATTTAAGTCCTTGTCAATACAAATTTGAGCTTGTGGTTTTTTGGTTAGTGTTTGTCTTCCCCCAAAGACTGTAAGCTTCATGAAGTTAAGGACTGTTTTGCTACATATACAGATGGTCCCCAACTTATGATGGCTCCACTTGCAATTTACTGACTACCATGTATGAAAGTGACATGCATTCAGTAGAAACTGTACTTTGATTATGCATATAACGATTCTGTTTTTCACTTTCAGTGCAGTATCCAATAAATTACATGACATATTAAACACTGTATTATAAAATAAGCTTTGTGTTAGATGATTTTGCCCAACTGTAAGCTAATGTGTGTCTGAGCACATTCAAGATGGGCTAGGCTAAGCTATGATGTTTAGTAGGTTGGGTGCATTGAATGCATTTTCAACTTACAATATTTTCAACTTAAGATGGGTTTATTGGGTTATAACCCCATAGTAAATCAAGGAGCTCTTAGCAAACTGGCCCATCCTAGGTATTTTTAATCTATAAATGACTTCAGCCTTCCTGTGGGTCAACAAATTCATCTCTTGACATGTCAACCCTGCTGAAAAAATAAGGCATTTTGGAACCTGATATGAGCAGTCATCACAAGGAATGTATTATTATCATCTCCTAGAACAGTGGTGCCATTCCTATGTTTCATTCTTCAGGTTAATTTCTGGTATAGATCTTTGATGGAGAAAAACTGGGTCTGGTGAAGCACATTTTCTAAATGATTTGTGTAATATCAAGTACCTTCACATCTACTCTTAAAATTCTAACCATACTTATGCGTGTTGATTGCTGGGATTACATTATTGTGCTTACCCATAAATTGTCAGTTTTAACTCAAGAAGGAAGAATTTATGTTCTCACAGTTAATGGCTCAATATATATCTGAACCAAAAATGGCTATTAGAGGTTTGTGTGCTATCACAAAGGACAGTGGAAGCAAAACCAGAATGTATTATTGTACTCTTTTCAAAAGCATCCTGCTTTTGCTATTGACTCCCTATTGCTTAGAGTTTCAAGTTTTAACTTCTCAGCCTGGCATTCAAGAAACTCCATCTGATGACCCTAGCTTACATGCTCACTTTTATATAATAGTCCTCAACAGGGTCTCTGGTCTGCTGAAATGGATTCCGCTGTCCCTGTCTTATGTCAGGGTCATTTTAATCCACACCTTGCTCAGATAGCATGATTTGTTCACTTCTCTATCCATACTTTCTCTAATTCCTCAAAACCAAGAATAAATGCAGTTTTCTGCTTTCTCTGGATGACTTCAATATATACTAGGAACTCGATCACAATTTAGGTGTGAATAAGGGCTCAGATTCTGATTTGGGTTAAAACAAGTCTTCATTATTTGCTCTCTAGGTCATCTTGAGGGAGTTGCTAATTTCTCTAAATATAGTGTCTTATTTGCAAAATGTAAATAGATAAAATTACCTTATAGAATTATTAAGAGTCAATGAAACGTTACATGTAAAATGCTTAACAGTGAACACACAGAAATCAAAAGCTTGTTTTGATTTCCTTTAAATTATTTCAAATGTTAGCTTTGTCAATTAGATTGTAATTTCTTGTGTGAGAACTGAGATTATAAATTAAATTTTGAGTAATCACCACTGTAAGTGCTTAATACATTCTTTTAGACCCAAGTAATCGGAGAACAACATTAAGTTAAAAGAAGATGTAAAAACTTTGGCCTATGGTCCTCCAGTCACGTCTGCATTATACTTCAACCTATTATAGTCAGGAACACAAGAGGAGGACTGCTCTATTAGTGGTGGCGATGGAGTAAGGATTTTGTGTTTAATTTTAGTAATGTGAGGTTCAGGAAAGTATAGAACCTTCAATAAGAAGCCAGTGGGGAGTAGGATTCACAGGTCTGGCAGTGAGAGGAGAGACGAGAGCTGGAAATACCAACTTCTGAGTGGCAATTGAGTCCATAGGCATGCAAGGTACCCTGGGAGAGGAGTGTAGCATGCAAAACAGAGAGGATTTAGGAGCAAGGATTGTAGACTTGCTTATAGGCTGCACAGATGATAATTAGTTTGCAAATAAAGTGAAAGAGTGAGTAGAAAGATAAAGGTAAATCAATGGTAACACTGTCCCCAGTAGAAGAGAATATTTCAAGAAGATGGGCATGCTGGATGTTGCCAAGTGCTTCTGAGGGGCCAAAGAAGTGAAGGTCTATAATAAACATTGCGTTTTTCAGCAGGAGGCCACTGTTGACCTTTGTGGGAGCTGTCAGAAAGTTATTTGAAGTAGATCAAGAAGAGAATGGGAAACAAAAAATAGAGACATCAGGTAAAGAAAACAATTTAAAAAATTACTGTTAAAGAGTGAATAGAGACCGACACAAGGGATCTAGAAAGAAATGTGAGCTTTATTAACCTTTTTCAGGGGAGACTTTCGAGCATTAGTAAAAGCCAATAGAGAGGTTACAGATTTGTTATAGGTTGAATTAGTCCCCCTATACTCATACATTAAAGTCTTAACCTCCAGTACCTCAGAATGTGACCTTATTTGGAAACGGGGTCATTGTAAGTGTAATTAATTAAGATGAGGTCATACTGGCTTTGGTTGGGTTCTAATACAGTATGACTGGTATTCTTCTAAAAAGCTGAAATTTGGACACAGAGATGTTTCCATGGAGAATGCCACGTGAAGATGAAGGCAGAGATTGGGGTGATGTTTTTACAATCCAAGGAATACCAGAGATTGCCAGCATTCCACAAGCAGCTAGGTGAGAGGCATGGAATATATTCATTTTCACAACCCTAAGAAACAACTAATCCTGCCAACAACCTTGACTTCAGAGTTGAGCCTCCAGAACTGTGAGACAATGACTTTCAGTTGTTTAAGCCACCCAGTCTGTGGTACTTTATTCTGGCAGCCCTGGAAAACTGATACAAGATCATAGGAAAAAGATGAACATATGAAGGATAGTTGATGGTGTACGTTCCACAGAAGGTAAGAATGGGATTCAAGTTGGTAAGAAAGCTGATAGAATGTTTGCAATGTGGGTAGGCTTATATGTTTGTTATTGAAAAGGTGAAGGAGTTCTCATTTGATGGCTTCTATTTTCTCCGTAAACTAGAAGGAGAGGTGTCTAATGAAAGTGAAGAAATACAAGGGGGAATTTTGAGGACCTAAGTGAGTTGGCCACAGGATTCAAGTCATTCATAATCTGCTGTCTTGTGTAACTCTCTTTAGCAACAGGTGAAGTCATGGAGAAGTGAATAGCTGAGTCACTCAGTGCTGGAGTCTAGCAGGACAAGACAACTAAAATATAGAGCATCGAGAAATGTCATTGAAACAATATCTTGTGGAATCTAAGCCTACAGGAGTAAAAAGCTGGGTTTGAAGGATATGGTTGATGGTTTGAAGATGGTAAAGGAGTCTTGATAAGTCTGCAGAATGGTGGGAGAAGTTGAACAGGCAAGAGAGGAGAGAGATGTGGGCATGGGACATCTGATGATGGGTCATGACAAGTCTCAAGACATGGCTAGTGGAGCGGCCAGACCAAGCCAGGGAAGGGGAGGAGGACAAAAAAACTGTGAGGCATGGGCTGTGATGTGGGGTAGAGTTTTTTGCTTACTCAACAAATAGTCATTGAATGTTTATTATGTGACAAACATTACTCAAAGTGCTAGGAATAAAATTGTAAACTAAACAGGCATAAATATCTACCTTGCAGAGCTTCCAGTGGAAAGTGTCAAATAATAAAAATATTATTGAATATGTCAGATATGTAAGAAAATAATGCATTGGAAAAGTTAAAATGGTGGTGCTAGATCTGTATGTGTGTGTGTGTGTGAGTGTGTGTGTGTGTGTGTGTGTGTGTGTGTTACCATGTTAAGAAGGATGGTCAGGTCATACTTCCTGATAAAGTGATATTCTATTCAAAACAGGTGAGAAAGGAAACTATTTTCTTGTCTGGAAGAACATTTCAGAAAAGGAGAAAGGCAAGTAAAAGGCCCTGGATCCATATACACAATCCCATTCTAGCTCATTTAAAATAAATGGGTGTCCTTCAATGTGTTTGCCAATATTTCTGTGAGTTTCCTCACAGAGGGTGGCCTCAGGAAGATTCTCACAGGGGAGGCGTCACAGGTGTCCTCACAGGGAAACCACACAGTGTCCTCACAGCTGTCCTTGCAGAGAGAGGCCTCACAGCACAGGTGTCCTCACAGGGGGTGCCTCACAGGGCTTCCCTAACACACCTGCTGGTAGCTTCTGCTCTGGCTTTCCCATTCTGTTGCCACACTGCTTCCTCTGCTGTTAAGACCCTGGTGGGCCTGTGTTCTGTTGAGCACAGCGGGCCTCCCTGTGATGCTATTGGATACCCTGCTAGCCTGCCACGGAATGCTTCCTATCTTAGGTGCAAAGGGTCAGTGTCCTGGCTGTTGCCATGCCTCTGGGAAGCTGTAGGACTTGATTGCTATTCTAGGTGGTGGCCTCCCCACCAACCTCACTTCTTTGCATGACTGCCACTGCCATTTCCAACTCTGGTCAACAGTACAGACTCCTCATATCCTTCCAGAGGTTGGGGCTACATCGTGCCTCTCACTGGAAACAAGATGTCCTTCCAGAAAGAGGAAGGAGGTCCTGGTCAAAGTCTTGTCTCATACCCAGCTCTGAGAACAACTACTTGGCATATTAATTGGCACCACTTTTTTTTTCTGGAGAGAGCCCTATCACAACAGGGCACTGTCTTGCCATCACTTCAAAGAAAAAACCAAAATACTCTGACAATGGTACATTTTTCAAGGCCTAGGTTATTTGGCCATATTTACAGTTACCTTTTTACCATGGGAAAAAATTAAAATGTGTTTAAACATTTTTAAAGGGCAAAAATCAATTGCATAGGTAATGAAAGTTTTATTATACAAACACATACACCGTAAGAGGACTTGTACTATGTTGAAGTGGATGTAGTTGAGGAGAGCAGTGGCATGTTATATAAATCAGTGCTTATAAATTAGTAATTTTATAAAAATTTATCTTAGAAGCTCAGCATTTACAGGGATGTTATAACGGGGAATTTTGTAAAGTTAGATTAAGAGATTAGATATCTCTATTTTCTAGGTTAGTCTATTCAGATTTCAGGCTATAATAAATGACATCTCCATGTATATTTAGACATAAATGAGAACTCATGTGGGTCCATTCGACTGAGTTTAGTGGAAAATTTGCCAACAGAATAAATTGCAGTTACTACAAATCATATGAAATAAAGGAATAAATTGAAAAAAACTTTTAATCTCAAGAAGAAAACAACACGGGCCTACTCACTACCTAGAAGATGAAAATTTTGGAATATTTTACGTTTTTAAGAGGTTAATTATTTCAAAAATATTCTACTATAATTTTTAGACCTAACCTGACAGTTTTTGAATGACCAGAAAAATAGACTAACTCATCATGACCAAAATCCTATAATGACCACGCTGCGCAACTCAAGCTAAAATTCTCTCATGGAGAGGTAGCTAGTGAGGCGTGGGGTTTAGGAGGTGCTGTGACTTGCAGCAGTGTAAACAGAGTTGCATTCTTCTTCCACGGAGGATATGGATATTTCTGGTCTAGGTCATTCTCTGTTCTCAGGACCCCAGTGTTCACTTTCACAAGAAATATATTTTCTTAATGTCTTCTGTTCATCTTGTGATCCGTCTTAATCTCTCCTTGCTCTAGTGGCTTGCTTGTTTCAGGATTTGGGGACCACAAAGCCCACAAAGTCCTTTCTCTTCATAACCTGCCATCCAAAGACATTTTTGATGCTCAAACAATTCCCTGCTGTTTACAACTTCAGAGGTGTCCTCTGAATAATTTTCTCCTCTTTACTTCAATAGTACTGTTTCTATTTTTCATCTGACTTAGTAGCTCATAAATCAAGAGACAGGAGAGAGAGAGAAAGAAAACCACCTTTACCATAGATTCTTTTATTTTTCTCTTTTTCAGGGGTTATTTACTAAAGGATAGTTTTCAATTTGTTCTTACTTTTATATTTTCACATGTTTTCTTTTTACAACTGAAACTTGTGGATTTCCTCCACTTACTTCTCTTTAAAAACTATTCTGCAATTCCATAGAAAACATTATTGAAAAGTATTGTAACGATTGACATATTTCTTGTTAGTAAACTTATTCTAAATATCTTGATTCATATTTATAAATTCTTGAGAGAATATACATATTTCTCACAAAATGGGTATGTATAATATTTAAAAATAGAGTAGAACCTTCAAGAGCCTATTGTTTTTTGTGGATTTGAATGTGCAGTAATTTTATCATTTCCTTAAATCATGGGACTTTCCTTTGTTAGTAAGGATATATTTAGTTTCAGCAAGAGAAAACCCATACTCAAACTAGCTTATCAAGAGGACAGTTTATTATCTCGTGTGATAGGAAGTTGAGGAACAGGGCTGCCTCCAGGGGAAGGAGTGAGGCTCCTGTTCTATCCCGTGCCTTCTCTTGATTCTGTTTACCTCTGTGTATTGGCTTCCTTCTTAGGCTGCGAGCAAGGTGGCTACAGCAGTTTCAGATATAATAAAGTCCAGGGGACAAAGAAAGAACTGTCTCTCCTTGTGTTTCTGTGTTCTAACACAGAAACACATTCCTAAATGCCCTCAAACAGATTTTCCTTCACTTTGAATTGATGACTAGGATTGAATCATGTACATATCCCCGAATCAGTCATTTGCAAGGGGAATTTGAAATACCATGAGTGACCTCGGCTATTCATTTGGGTAGTATTTGACTCTCGGCTTCCCCTTTCATTTTATGTCAGTCGCATTAATAATGTGGGGGCCACATAAACTACTAAAATACACCAAAATTTCAGTGTAATATGGTATTCTAAGATGGTTGCCCATTTCATGTTCTATGGCCAGATTCATTAAGGATTCAACTGCATTCCTGTGCGGCCTGTGCTCATTCCAAGCAGAGCTGGAAGTGGGAGGAGAAGAGGCGAAACTTCTTTGGGATATTATTAACTCCCAAGGTTACTCTCCCAAGTACATTTATTACTAGATGCCTGTTGTCCAGAGAGGAAAGTGATCTAGGGATGACTGCAACTCTCTCCTGCGTTTTTTTTATTTTTTTATTTTTTTTATTTTTATTTTTTTATTATACTTTAGGTTTTAGGGTACATGTACACAATGTGCAGGTTTGTTACATATGTATCCATGTGCCATGTTGATTTTCTGCACCCATTAGCTCGTCATTTAGCATTAGGTATATCTCCTAATGCTGTCCCCGCCCCCCCCAC